>NC_080378.1:109940604-110181369 GCF_014773155.1 Arachis stenosperma
GGAACTGGCATAAAAATTGGAGTTAAAGGCCCAAACTGGCATAAAAGCTGGCGTTTAACTCCAGAAAGAGTCTCTACACGAAAATGCTTCAATGCTCAGCCCAAGCACACACCAAGTGGGCCCGGAAGTGGATTTTTCTGTCATTTACTCATTTCTGTAAACCCTAGGTTACTAATTCACTATTAATAGGATCTTTTGACATTGTATCTGGACCTCATGACACTTTACACGTTTCTCATTGTATCTTCTACAGCATGAGTCTCTAAACCCCATGGTTGGGGGTGAGGAGCTCTGCTGTGTCTTGATGGATTAATGCAATTACTACTGTTTTTCATTCAATCATGCTTGCTTCCATTCTAAGATATCACTTGTTCCTAAACCTGATGAATGTGATGATCCGTGACACTCATCATCATTCTCAACTATGAACATGTGCCTGACAACCACCTCCGTTCTACCTTAGATTGAGTAGATATCTCTTGGATTCTTTAATCGGAATCTTCGTGGTACAAGCTAGAATTGATGGTGGCATTCAAGAGAATCCGAAAGGTCTAAACCTTGTCTGTGGTATTCTGAGTAGGATTCAAGGATTGAATGACTATGACGAGCTTCAAACTCCTGAGGGCTGGGCGTTGGTGACAGACGCAAAAGAATCACTGGATTCTATTCCAACCCGATTGAGAACCGACAGATGATTAGCCGTGCTGTGACAGAGCGCGTTGAACATTTTCACTGAGAGGATGAGAGGTAGCCATTGACAACGGTGAAACCCTACATACAGCTTGCCATGGAAGGAGCCTTGCGTGCTTGAAGAAGAAGACAGTAGGAAAGCAGAGATTCAGAAGATAGAGCATCTCCAAAACCTCAGTCTGTTCTCCATTACTGCAAAACAAGTACTTATTTCATGTTCTTTTGCTTTTTACAATCAACCCTGATAATTATTGATATCCTGACTAAGAGTTACAAGATAACCATAGCTTGCTTCAAGCCGACAATCTCCGTGGGGTCGACCCTTACTCACGTAAGGTATTACTTGGACGACCCAGTGCACTTGCTGGTTAGTTGTGCGGGATTGCAAAAGTGTGATTGCAATTTCGTGCACCAAGACCATAATAGAATATATCTAATATGGTCCATTCTGAAAACATGTCAGATGGACACCTTTTGGTCAGCTGCTTGTATCTTTCCCAAGCTTCATAGAGGGATTCACCATCTTTTTGCTTGAAGGTCTGAACATCCACTCTAAGCTTGCTCAGCTTTTGAGGAGGAAAGAATTTATCCAAGAAGGCTGTGACCAGCTTATCCCAGGAGTCCAGGCTATCCTTAGGTTGTGAATCCAACCATATTCTAGCTCTGTCTCTTACAGGAAAAGGGAAAAGCATGAGTCTGTAGACTTCAGGATCTACTCCATTCGTCTTAACAGTCTCACAAATCTGCAAGAACTCAGTTAAAAACTGGTAAGGATCTTCAGATGGAAGTCCATAAAACTTGCAGTTCTGTTGCATTAAAGCAACTAGTTGAGGCTTAAGCTCAAAATTACTAGCTCCAATGGCAGGAATGGAGATGCTTCTTCCATCAAATTTGGACGTTGGCTTTGTGAAGTCACCAAGCATTCTCCTTGCATTATTGTTGTTGGGTGCGGCTGCCATCTCCTTCTCTTGTTCTAATGTTTCTGAAAGGTTACCTTTAGATTGTTGTAATCTAGCTTCTCTTAGTTTCCTTTTCAGGGTCCTTTCAAGTTCAGGATCAATTTCAACAAGAGTATCTTTTTCCTTGCTCCTGCTCATATGAAAGAGAAGAAAACAAGAAAAGAAGAGGAATCCTCTATGTCACAGTATAGAGATTCCTTTATGTTAGTAGAAAAAGAAAGGGGAGAAGAATGAAGAAGAGTGGGTTCGAATATTTAGGTGAAGAGAGGTGAAGAGAAGTGTTAGTAAATAAATAATTAAATAGAATAAGAGAGAAGAGATAGAAAATTCGAAAATAATTTTTTTTTAAAAATGGTTAGAAATTTTCGAAAATTAGAGATAAGAAATAAGATTAAATTTAAATTAAAACTAATTAATTAATTAAAAAGAATTTTGAAAAAAGGGTGAGATATTTTCGAAAATTGAAGAGGGAAAAGTAGTTAGGTGGTTTTGAAAAAGATAAGAAACAAACAAAAAGTCAAATAGTTAGTTGAAAAAGATATTTAAATCAAATTTGAAAAGATAAGAAGATAAGAAGTTAGATAAGATATTTTAAAATCAAATTTTGAAAAAGATAAAATTTTTTTGAAAAAGATAAGATAAAAGATAAAAAGATATGTTTGAAAAAGATTTAATTTTTTAAAATTACTTAATTAACAAGAAACTAAAAGATATGATTTTAGAACTTAAAGATTGAACCTTTCTTAACAAGAAAGTAACAAACTTCAAATTTTTGAATCAATCACATTAATTGTTAGTGTAATTTTGAAAATATGATATAAAGATAAGAAAAAGATTTTTGAATTTTTCGAAAAATAGAAAAAAATGAAAAAGATATAATTTTTGAAAAAGATTTTGAAAAGATAAGATTTTTAAAATTGAAAATTTGACTTGACTTGTAAGAACAACTAATTTGAAAATTTTTGACTAAGTCACTCAAATTTCGAAAATTATGAGAAAAATAAGGAAAAGAATTTTTTTTTATTTTTGAATTTTTAATTATGATAGAGAAAAACACAAACATGACCCAAAACTTAAAAATTTTGGATCAAAACACATGATGTATGCAAGAACACTATGAATGTCAAGATGAACACCAAGAACACTTTGAAGATCATGATGAACATCAAGAACATATTTTTGAAAAATTTTTGATGCAAAGAAAACATGCAAGACACTAAACTTAGAAATTTTTAATGCATGGACTCTAACAAACAAAAAATGCATATGAAAAACAACACACAACACAAAACAAGAAAACATCAAGAGCAAACAAGAAGACTTGTCAAGAACAACTTGAAGATCATGAAGAACACTATGAGTGCATGGAATTTTCGAAAAATGCAAGAAAAAAATTTTTAAAAACATGCATTTGACACCAAACTTAAAAATTGACTCAAGACTCAAAACAAGAAACATAAAATATTTTTGATTTTTATGATTTTATGATTTTTTTTTCGAAAATATTTTTGGAAAAAAACGAAAAAATAAAAGAAATATTTAAAAAAAGATTTTTGAAAAGAAAATTACCTAATCTGAGCAACAAGATGAACCGTCAGTTGTCCAAACTCGAACAATCCCCGGCAACGGCGCCAAAAACTTGGTGGACGAAATTGTGATCCTCAAAGTTGGTCTCTTTGTATTTGTATGAAATCAAAAATACCCCAAAGAGATCATGGTGTGATGAATTGGGATCTTAATAATCCCTGGTGTGATCATAACTCCGTTCAACTTAACTAGTAAGTGTATTGGGTCATCCAAGTAATACCTTACGTGAGTAAGGGTCGATCCCACAGAGATTGTTGGTATGAAGCAAGCTATGGTCACCTTGTAAATCTCAGTTAGGCAGATTAAATGGTTATGGATTTCAAAAATTAATAATAAACAGAAAATAAAATAGGATAGAAATACTTATGTAAATTAATGGTGGGGATTTCAGATAGGTGTGTGGAGATGCTAGAATCCTCTCGAATCTCTACTTTCTTATTACATTCATCCAATCCTTCTTACTCTTTTCCATGGCAAGCTGTATGTAGGGCATCACCGTCTTCAATGGCTACTTTTCATCCTCTCGGGAAAATGGTCCTATGCGCTGTCACTGCATGGCTAATCGTCTGGAGGCATCACCCTTGTTGATGGCTACATCCCATCCTCTCAGTGAAAATGGTCCAAATGCTCTGTCACAGCACGGGTAATCATCTGTCGGTTCTCAATCAGGTTGGAATAGAATCCCTTGATTCTTTTGCATCTGTCACTAACGCCCAGCCTTCAGGAGTTTGAAGCTCGTCACAGTCATTCAATACCGGAATCCTACTCGGAATACCACAGACAAGGTTAGACTTTCCGGATTCCCGAAATCCTACTCGGAATACCACAGACAAGGTTAGACTTTCCGGATTCCCATGAATGCCACCATCTATCTAGCTTATACCACGAAGATTCTGTTGGGGAATCTAAGAGATATGCGCCCGGCCTAAAGTAGAACAGAAGTGGTTTTCAGTCACACGCGTTCATAGGTGAGAATGATGATGAGTGTCACGGATCATCACATTCATCAATTTGAAGTGCAACGTATATCTTGGAATAAGAATAAAAGAGAATTGAATAGAAAATAATAGTGATGAAACTTGAGGTACAGCAGAGCTCCACACCCTTAATCTATGGTGTGCAGAAACTCCACCGTTGAAAATACATAAGTGAAAGGTTCAGGCATGGCCGAATGGCCAGCCCCCTAAAACGTGATCAATAGCCTCTTAAGATGAAGAATAAAACAAAACTGAGACCAAAGATGAAATGTGGTCAAAAGACGTCTAATACAATAGTTAAATGTTCTATATATACTAGACTAGCTACTAGGGTTTACATGAGTAGGTAATTGATGCATAAATACACTTCCGGGGCCCACTTGGTGTATGCTTGGGCTGAGCTTGATCTATCCACGAGCTGAGGCTCTTATTGGAGTTGAACGCCGAGTTATAGCGTGTTTCTGGCGTTCAACTCCGGGTTATGACGTGTTTCTGGCGTTTAACTCCAGACAGCAGCATGTACTTGGCGTTGAGCGCCACTTTACGTCATCAATTCCCGAATAAAGTATGGACTATTATATGGTGCTGGAAAGATCTGGATGTCTACTTTCTAACGCCGTTAAGAGCGCACCATTTGGAGTTCTATAGCTCCAGAAAATCTATTTCGAGTGCAGGGAGGTCAGATTCCAACAGCATCAGCAGTCCTTTGTCAGCCTCCTATCAGAGTTTTGCTCAAGTCCCTCAATTTCAGCCAAAAATTACCTGAAATCACAGAAAAACACACAAACTCATAGTAAAGTCCAGAAATGTGAATTTAACATAAAAAATAATGATAATGTAACACCCTACCATACAGAGTCTTATGCTTAAGTCATAATTCAGAGATGGCAAGGTATTACGACCTCTAAAATAAAAATTTAGTACGTATAGTAGTATGAATGATTGATTATAACTAGGAGCCTTTGTAGAAAAAAAGGGTAAACAAAAACCGCAACTCAAAAGCGCATCACTCCGATCGATAACGTAACGAACAAGGATAACCAACGCGAGATTATATATATACAAAGGAGTGTCAAAAACAGGAATATCAAGACTCAAGATCCGGCTGCGAAGATAACCGGTCCGAGCATAGCAGTATATACATATGATAAAATAAGGAAAACCCCAAAGGAAACCCAACGGGACACAAATACATAAAACCTATTCTCCAAAATCTCCCATAAGAGGAGTCATCATAGTTTGTATTATTTAATGGAGATAAAAGTATCTAAGCAAAACATATAAACTAAACAGAGCCCCCCAAGAGCAAGGAATCTTCGCAAATCTAGAAGTCTCCAGCATGCCTCAGCGGGAAACCGTACGTCCTGCATCTGAAAACCACAAAATCCGCATGGGTGAGAACCAGAGGTCCCCAGCATGGTAACAGCTTCCACATATATAATACATAATAATAGAGGAAAGCCGAAGGCAATCCTAGAACTTCCTCCAGATAATATCAAAGCTTATAAACAAGCTAAACCATATAAGGGCATCTGACTAAAGATTCTTCAGTCTAACTAATACTTCCCTTTCCAATTCCTTCTCACCTCCCAACCACCAGCAGGAGTATAATGTAGCAAACACAATTATATCAAACAAAGAATATACACATAGGAGTAGTTAAGACATGTAGACAATTAGCAAGTAATATGCAATCAAATAGGCAATCTCAAACAATTCACATAGTATGCATATGATGAATGCCTGTCCCTAGTGGCCGATGATATCATCTTGTCGGTTATAGAGCCAACCCGACAAGTCCTGGTCGCTAACCATTGGACTGTCCCTCTGTCGCGCATCCCCAACTCGAGTTATACTCGTTATAAACTTGATCATAAACATGATCCATATCCATCACCCTCACTGGTGAATATTCGGGGGCGAGCTCATCCGGGTCTTTCACAGTGCCCGGCCACACTTACGACATAGGGTCAACAGAGTCTCGAGCCTCCACCTGGAGCACGTGGTGGCTAGCCACTGCTACTACCCAGGGAAACTCGTATCTCTGATAGTGGAAGTGCAATTCATAATTATCAATAATTCAGCATCAACATGCATGAATTCTCATCCATGGATCAACATCCATATCAGCCATCCGGCTCACGGTTCAGTCCAGAACCAGCCAATATTCATAGCATACACAGCTATTCCGGCTCACGGTTAAATCCATAACCAGCCAATATTCATAGCATACACAGCTATTCCGGCTCACGGTTAAATCCATAACCAGCCATTTCATTAACAATTACAGCCTTTCGGCCCATGGCATAACAAGCACTTCCACCACCATCCTCCGCATCTCACATAATCATCTTGATCCTCATTGATCATTCATTTTTCCCTTGCTTCACTCGCAAGTTACCTCATTCACTAGCCCCTTTTTAATAGCTAGGCATGTCATAATGATTTAAGACATAAATGGTGAGATCGGAGGCTTAGAAGTATGAGATTTGGCTTTTAAAACTCAAAAATCAACTTTGGGATGAAAACAGGGCCACGCGTACGCGCACTCCACGCGCACACGTGGATGGCCTCAAAAACTCATCGACGCGCAAGCGTCATGCACGCTAACGCGTGGATTCAAAATTTGCCAATCGACGCGCACGCGTCAACCACGCGTACGCGCGGGTGTTCTTGTGCCCCAGGCACAACACTGGCACAATTCTGGCATAACTCTCTGGAAAATGGCTGGGCATTGGGTGCAGCACAATCGGCGTGCCCGCGCACATCACGCGTACGCGTGGATGGCACTTTTCGGAAGAACGGCGCGTACGCGCCAAGTGCGCCCACGCGCAAGGGGTCATTCTGCTAAAAATTTTCTAAGTTAAAAACTGCAGAATTCACAGATTTAAATCCCAATCTTCCAACGGACATAACTTCCTCATTTTAAATCGTTTTTCACCCGTTCTTCGAACGGCATGGACATCCCGGATCCAATTTCATTTCTAAACAGATTTGGTACAAAACAGAGATCCGTAGTCCAAGTTATGTTCCGCCAAAGTATGCCCAAAAACCATATTGTCATACATAACCACCAAGTGCCATTTTCAAAACAAGCCATTTTTCAACTCTTTTCAAAATCAATCAAAACATGCCAATTTCATCCCTTCTCTTTGAAATCAATCAAAATATATCAAATTCAACATCAAGCCTCCTCAACTCACACATTGACACATTACCACAATTTACCAAAATCACTATCTCATCATTTTACCCCACTTCACCCAAGTGGCTCAAACTCAAACACATTGACATATCATATACTATTCCTCATGCCAATTCTCAACAACACCAATTCCAATAAATCATTATTGTACACAATCAACATCATACTCACCATCAACATGGTTCAACCCACAATTCAACCATAACCAATCATCAAGCATATATCACAACATGCATATTTCTCATACATCATACCACCAAGGCATCAATAATCATCATCAAATATATGACCACATCATATATCTCAATCATTCAACAACATCAACAATTCAATGCCTATCTTAGGGCCTCTAGCCTAAGTATCTCCTACCACATTACATATTAGATACGGGAAACCGAAACCATACCTTAGCCGATTTTCCCAAGCTCCCCCAGAGCACTTCCAAACCACTTATCCACAAGCTCTCAAGGCCTCAAAACCTCCAAGAACAGATTTTTCACCACCAAACCCTTTCCAAGTTTTTCAAAGTCACCAATCAAGCTCCAATATCCACACATACACAACCTAAGCCACAACCATCATACCCATACACAACATCTCAAAACCCAAACATCATAAAATCACAAATTACACTAGGGTTGAGAATCTTACCACACCCAAGGTCCAAGGAGACAAGATTAACCTTCTCCTTCAAGAGAGTTGGGTCCTATAACATCAAAGAACCCAAAATCTCAACATTTTACCCATGAAACTCGAAAATAAGGGCTGGAATTTCGAACAGAAACACGTGGCTTACTGATGAGCGGATAATTTGTACACTTTTTGGCATTGTTTTTAGTATGTTTTTAGTATGATCTAGTTAGTTTTTAGTATATTTTTATTAGTTTTTAGTTAAAATTCACTTTTCTGGACTTTACTATGAGTTTGTGTGTTTTTCTGTGATTTCAGGTATTTTCTGGCTGAAATTGAAGGTTCTGAGCAAAAATCTGATCCAGAGACTGAAAAGGACTGCAGATGCTGTTGGATTCTGACCTCCCTGCACTCGAAGTGGATTTTCTGGAGCTACAGAAGCCCAATTGGCGCGCTCTCAACGGCGTTGGAAACTAGACATCCTGGGCTTTCCAGCAATATATGATAGTTCATACTTTGCCCAAGATTTGATGGCCCAAACCGGCGTTCAAAGTCACCTACAGAAATTCCAGCGTTAAACGCCGGAACTGGCACCTAAATGGGAGTTAAACGCCCAAACTGGCACCAAAGCTGGCGTTTAACTCCAAGACAAGTCTCTACACGAAAATGCTTCATTGCTCAGCCCAAGCACACACCAAGTGGGCCCGGAAGTGGATTTTTATGTCATTTACTCATCTCTGTACACCTTAGGCTACTAGTTCTCTATAAGTAGGACTTTTTACTATTGTATTTCATGTCTAAGAATCGGGGGTAGCTATCTTTGAGTTTTATGCTATCTTAGATCGTTTGGGAGGCTGGCCATTCGGCCATGCCTAGACCTTGTTCTTATGTATTTTCAACGGTGGAGTTTCTACACACCATAGATTAAGGTGTGGAGCTCTGCTGTACCTCGAGTATTAATGCAATTACTATTGTTCTTCTATTCAATTCCACTTGTTCTTTATCCAAGATATCACTTGTTCTTCAACTTGATGAAGGTGATGATTGTCACGGATCATCACCATTCTCACTCATGAACAAAGTGACTGACAACCACTCTTGTTCTACAAGCATACGAGGCTTAGTGAATATCTCTTGGATTCTTTAATCGGAGTCTTCGTGGTATAGGCAAGAACTGATGGCGGCATTCAAGAGAATCCGGAAGGTCTAACCTTGTCTGTGGTATTCTGAGTAGGATTCAATGATTGAATGACTGTGACGTGCTTCAAACTCCTGAGGGCGGGGCGTTAGTGACAGACGCAAAAGAATCACTGGATTCTATTCCGGCCTGATTGAGAACCGACAGATGGATAGCCTATGCTGTGACAGAGCATCAGGGACGTATTTCCAATGAGAGGATGGGAGGTAGCCACTGACAACGGTGAAACCCTACACGAGCTTGCCATGGAAAGGAGTAAGAAGGATTGGATGAAGACAGTAAGAAAGCAGAGAGACGGAAGGGAAGGCATCTTCATACGCTTATCTGAAGCTCTCACCAATGATATGCATAAGTATCTCTATCTTTATCTTATTGCTTTATTCGTTTACCACTATACCCATTTGAGTCTGCCTGACTGAGATTTACAAGGTGACCATAGCTTGCTTCATACCACCAATCTCCGTGGGATCGACCCTTACTCGCGTAAGGTTTATTACTTGGACGACCCAGTGCACTTGCTGGTTAGTTGTGCGAAGTTGTGTTTATGCCATGGTATTGAGCACCAAGTCTTTGGAGCCATTACTAGGGATTGTTTATGTTTTGAGAAGTATTGATCACAATTTCTTGCACCACTTACCTCAAGATTAGTTGTATGGGTTTTGTAGAGCTCTCTGCGGTGAACGCGTGGCCGCAAACGGAGCGGCAATCGGAGCTCTAGATCAAAAGTTATGGTGGTTTGAAGATCAAGTGAGAGATAGAGGTTTGAGAGAGTGTTCTTCCCCCATTTCCTCTCTTTTCAGCGTGTTTGGTGTTGTGTGAGGAGAGAGAGTGCTGAAAACTAGGGTTTTGGTTTAGTTATATTGGGCCAAGGGCCCACTTTGGGTCCGGTTGGCCCGGTTTGGCCCGTTCGGTCCAATCTTAGTCCGAATTCTATAAAATTGGTACCAAAATTCTCGTCTCAGTCTCCTCTATCACATTTAGCCATAAAAATCACATTTTAGGCTTTCTAGAATAAATTCTCATTTATGGGTTAATTAGCCGTTAATTAACCGGGTTTTACATCCTACCCACCTAATTGGGAATTTTGCCCACAAAATTCAAATGCAATTACCTGAGAATAAATGCGGATAATCCGTTCGCATCTCCGACTCAAGTTCCCAAGTGTGTTCCTCAACACCGCCTCGACTCCATGCCACTTTGACTAATGAAACATCTTTTCCACGCAACCGTTTAATACTAGTATCATCAATTCTGACTGGAGCCACTGGAAGCGTCAAATCTTCCCTTAACTGAACCGACTCAGGTTCTAACACATGGCTAGCATCAGGAGTGTACTTCCGAAGCTGTGACACGTGAAACACGTCGTGCAGGTTCGAAAGATGAGGTGGTAGAGCCATCCGATACGCCACCGGTCCAATCCTCTCTAGGATCTGAAATGGACCAATGTATCGAGGATTCAACTTCTTTGCCTTAATCGCCCTACCTACTCCCGTAGTCGGAGTAACCTTAAGGAAAACATGGTCTCCTTCCTCAAATTCTAAGGGCTTTCGCCTTTGATCGGCGTAACTCTTTTGACGACTCTGCGCCGTAAGCATCCTATCTCGGATTTTCTTGACTTGCTCAGTAGTCTCGGCTATCATTTCTGGCCCCAACAAGCTTTTCTCTCCAGCTTCATACCAACATAGCGGAGATTGACATTTTCTCCCATACAAGGCCTCATACGGAGCCATTCCGATGCTCGCATGATAACTGTTATTGTATGCAAACTCCACCAATGGCATATACCGATCCCAACTCGCCGGTTGGTCCAAAACACAAGCTCTCAACATATCCTCTAGTGTTTGGATCGTCCTCTCAGATTGACCATCTGTTTGAGGATGGTAAGCCGTGCTCAAGCTTAATCGGGTTCCAAAAGCCTTATGAAATGCACCCCAAAACCTTGAAGTGAAACGAGGATCTCTATCAGAGATTATAGTAGCAGGTACATCATGAAGTCTCACAATCTCCTTTATGTATAACCGTGCTAGCTCCTCAAGGGTGTAAGTCATACGAATGGGCAAAAAGTGAGCTGACTTCGTCAGTCGGTCCACAATCACCCAAATAGCATCAAAACCAGCTCTAGTCCTTGGCAATCCCGACACAAAGTCCATTGCAATACTTTCCCACTTCCATTGCGGAATCTCTAAAGGTTGCAACATCCCGAAAGGTCTTTGATGTTCAATCTTTACCTTTTGACAAGTTAAGCACTTTGAAACATATTCCGCCACATCATTCTTCATACCCGGCCACCAAAACATCGCCTTCAAATCATGGTACATCTTAGTACTTCCCGGGTGAATGGAGAATCCGCTTTTGTGTGCCTCCTTTAAGATATCTTGCCTCAAAGTGCCAACATCCGGCACAATGATCCTACCCTTGAATCTCCATAACCCATCTTTTTCTTCCGACACTCTCCACTGTTTTCCTTGCTCGATGGCCGGTAACACTTTCCATAAGGCTTCATCATTTTGATGAGCCTTTAGGAGTTCGGACTTAAAGTCACTTGAGATTTCTAATCGGCTCAAACACAAAGTTCCGGATACTTCTCGAGCACCAATTTTAAGACTCTCGAATCCCTTGAGCAACTTCTCCTCTTGGAGCATCATCCAAGCCGCATATAATGACTTCCGACTTAACGCATCCGCCACTACATTCGCCTTTCCCGGATGGTAATGCAACTCAAAGTCGTAATCTTTCAACAATTCCATCCACCTTCTCTGCCTCATATTAAGCTCTTTCTGATCAAAGAGGTACCTCAAGCTCTTATGATCAGAGAAAACTTGGAACTTAACCCCATAGAGATAATGCCTCCACACCTTCAAGGCAAACACAACCGCAGCGAGTTCCAAATCGTGCGTAGGGTAACTAACTTCATGAGGTCTCAACTGTCGCGAGGCATACGCCACCACATTATGGTGCTGCATCAGCACGTACCCTAAACCCTTCAATGAGGCATCACAATACACCTCAAATGGTTCATTCGGCTCGGGTAACACTAACACAGGTGCAGTAGTCAACTTTTTCTTCAACGTCTGAAAGCTCTCCTCGCATTCAGGAGTCCAAACAAACGGAGTGTCTTTGCGGGTTAACTTTGTCATTGGCAAAGCTATCTGTGAAAAGCCTTTGATAAACCTTCGGTAATAGCCAGCTAAACCCAGAAAACTCCTTATCTCCGTCACGGTGGTTGGTTGTTTCCAATCCATCACAGCCTCCACCTTAGTTGGGTCTACGGCTATTCCCTTCTTACTCACCACGTGACCCAAAAACTTCACCTCACTCTTCCAAAACTCACACTTAGACAGTTTTGCATAGAGTTTCTTCTCCTTTAGAATCTGCAACACGGTCCTCAAGTGTTCCGCATGCTCTTCCTCGGTCTTGGAATAAATCAGTATGTCATCGATGAAGACAACAACGAATTTATCCAGAAACGGACGGAAAACTCTATTCATGTAATCCATGAATACCGCAGGAGCGTTCGTCAACCCAAAGGACATCACAGTGTACTCGTAATGACCATAACGAGTCCTGAAAGCGGTCTTAGGGATATCCTCGCCCCTCACCCTTATCTGGTGATAACCGGATCGCAAATCAATCTTGGAGAAAACTCCAGCTCCTTGTAACTGATCCATGAGATCATCAATTCTCGGCAATGGGTACTTATTCTTTATTGTAACCTTGTTCAACTGCCTGTAATCCACACAGAGCCGCATACTCCCATCTTTCTTCTTTACTAGTAGCACTGGAGCACCCCATGGAGAGACACTTGGCCGTATAAAATTCTTTCCCAACAAATCCTCTAACTGAGACTTTAGCTCGTTCATCTCTAACGGTGACATCCTATAAGGAGCACTTGAGATTGGTCCCGCCCCGAGCACCAATTCAATAGCAAACTCAACCTCTCGGTTAGGTGGAAACTCATCAATATCATCGGGAAAGACTTCTGGAAACTCACACACAACCGGAATCTGTTCCAACCTTTGATCATCACCCGAAACACCCGCGGTTAACAACATGATACCCTGACATTCGATTCCAGAACAGTTCACCATCATCAAGTTCAAGTAATAATTATTCACCACGACCGGCCCTTCTGTATCTTCCGGCATAAAGTACACCGACTTTGTAGAACAATCAAGCAGGACATGGTTCTTAGATAACCAATCCAATCCCAAGATAAGATCAAGACCGACCATCGGCAAGCAGACTAAATTATGAACAAAATCACGCTGCTTGAACCTAAAGGAAACTTCCGGGCATCCTAGCCTAGTTAGCGTAGCTTCATGGGTAGCATTGTACACTCTTAGATCATAACCTAAGGTTACAATCTTCAAGCCTAACTCATGGGCTTTCTCAAATGCAATGAATGAATGTGATGCTCCCGAATCAAATAAAGCATTTAAAGTTTGACCAGCTATTTCACAGTTACTGTAACAACCCTAGTTTTTGAAAATTTGATAATTAGTTATTTGTGATTTATTTTATTTGTTGATAATTTCATTTTAAGAAAATTATTTTGCTAAAGGTAATTAAATGGAGTTTCATAATAATTGAAGTTTAAATTAATTAGAATTTTTATATAATCTTTGTTAGATATTTGGTATAATTCAAATTATAATTTTGATAATTGAAAAATAAAAAGAATTGTATAATTTAATTTAAATAAATTCTATTTTGAATAAATTATGTTATTAATTTGAACTCATAGAAATTAATTTATTAGAAATGATTAGATTAATTTTTATAAATACTTTAAGTTTACGTCAATTAATATTTATATACAATTTTTTTTATAATTGGTTATTTTATAAATTGAAATTAAAGTTTCAGAGATAGAAAAATAATAGAGATTTGTATGATTTAATCTAGAAAATTGATATTTGAATTTAAATTGTACTTTACAAAATATAATTAACTTGTTCATTTTATAATGTAAATTAGAAATAATTGATTTAACTAAGCAATATGTTGATAAATAATGTTCTTAGATATTTTTAACGGAGTATATTTGATTTCAAAATTACTCTACCCTCCAATTTTATCAAAATATCTGTTCATATTTATCCATATTATTTTATAAAATCCCTAATTTCTAACCCTAATTTCCAAATCCCAGAAACCCTAACCCTAATTTTTCCCCTTTCCCCAGCCCTGAAGCACGCAGCCCCCACCCCCTTCCTTCCTAAACACAATACACACACAAAACAGAGAAAGAAACGTAGAGATAGAGAGGGACAAGAGAGAGATCAGAATCGAAGAAGAGGGAGGAGCCTCACCGCCACCGCACACCATCACACCCAGCCGCGTCTTGCTCGCCGTCGTGCCATCCACCCACGCCAAGAAGGAAGACAGAAACGGAGGAGAGTAGCGTCGCGTCTGCCGTGAGCTCGCCGCCGAGGAAAGCCGCGTCGCCGTCATTCATTCGCGTTCTGCCGCCGTCGCTTCAAGGGTCTATCATCGCCGCCGCTGTCGCCTGAGAAGAACCCGAAGAGAGAGAGGGAGCCCGTAGAGAAGGACGCGAAGCAG
Source organism: Arachis stenosperma (assembly GCF_014773155.1). NCBI lineage: Eukaryota > Viridiplantae > Streptophyta > Magnoliopsida > Fabales > Fabaceae > Arachis > Arachis stenosperma. The sequence goes on from NC_080378.1 coordinate 109,955,413, forward strand.
GAGCCTCCGTGTCGCGTCGCCGATCTGTCACTGTGTTGCTGCGTCACCGTTAATGAAGCTTCTGCCACCACCATGAACTGCAAACAGAGGAGAGAGAAAGGGATGAGTTCGCGAGGGAGAAGAGGAAGCAACGCTGCCCTTCCATCGCCGCCGCTGCCAAGGTTTATGGATTCTGACGAGAACGCACTGCTGCCATTGAGCTGTCTGTTGCTGTTGTTGCCATGGGAACTGGTGCTGGGAACTGCTAACGGAACTGCTGTGCTTGGCGATCTTCATGAGTTTCGACATCGAGGTAGGGGATTTAACGTTTTTAATTTAGAATGCCTACAAAGTTATTGGATAAGTGCAAATGGATAATAATAGTTAAGAATTTCTTAATTGACAAGAATGACTTGAAATGTGTTTGAGAATGGTTAGCTATTGTGATTTTTCTGAGTTATGATTCGAATTAAATGTGGTTGTGATTACTTTGAATTATGATTGAAATTAGATGCGGTTGTGAAATGTGACTGAATTATTGATTCTGCGATGAATTGGTTGAGATTCTGATTTTGAGTGAATTATTGACTTGTTTGATGTTGAATGGGATATTTGATGAATGGGAACGGCTGTGAAGTTTACTTGTAACTAGTTGAGATTGGTTTTGGTGGTTATTGAAGGATTGGGACTAAGAGTTTAATCTGTTTTGGGAACCTGTGATTTCTCTGAAATAATATAGTAAATTTTAAGAGTATCTAAATAATTTTGTAATGGTTAGACTAATTCTCTGTGTCATGATTTATTGATTCTGACTTGGCTGTGATTGTGGCCGGTTTCACTGTTGTAAGTGATTGATTTGATGATTGTGCGTACTGAATGTTGTAAGGGATAGAATAAATGGTGTTACTTTTGTTGCTGAGCTTGCTGGTGTGAATTGACGAGTTATTGTGTGTTTGAATGATGATGAGTGTATATGGAAAATTATGCTTGACATAGTGTAGAAAAGAAAAGGTTTGATGATGCTTAAGCACTTGACATCGTGTGAATTATTGATTCTGGGCTCTTGGGCTGTGTTGGCAATGAAGACAATTTTGAATAACTGGAAAGAGGTTAAACGTGTGATTTTGGAAGGGTTATAAGTCCAAATGTGGTTTTTGATAAGTAAGGTTGTTGAAAATGCTTAAGGCAGAATTTCTGCATACATGACAGTAGAAAAAATCAATTTATGGGAGCATCCCAGGTCATATACTTGAATGAAACTATTTTTTCATGAAACTTTACTGTGTTTTGAGCATCTCATAAAAAATTCAGAATTTATTGATGAGTATTTTGGGAGAAATGAATTTTTGAAGATTGATGGTTTCTGCAGAAAATTCTGTTTCTTTACTGCAGAAGCACCAACTTCCAACTCACTTAACTTTCAATTCTGATAATTATTTGAGCTGAAACCAACGACATTTTCAAGCTTCCTGTGTCCACAATCTTCATTTTAAATTTCATGTCAATATCCTAATTAACCAAGTAGATATGTTGAAAAGAGTATGGATAACTCACTGGATTTTGGAAACCGAATTCTAAAAGGCCTGGCTGTGTTTCTCACTTCATAACTTTTTCATATGACATGGTATTAATCTGGAATTTGATTCAATAAAAAGCTAAAAGAGTCTTGTTTGAGATCGTGAATTTTGAAAGGCATTGGGTGAAAACTGGATTTTTAAGGAATTTACCAAACTTACTACTTGCTGCTGTTTTTCTGCATTTTCTTAGGAAGCAATAACAGAATTTTAAGAGAGATGGTACAAGTTTTTATTGTGACCAAATTACCTCAACACCAAGTTTCTTGGAATACTAGTTTATTGAGTTTAATTTTGAAAGAATCCTATGATAAATGAAAGTTAGTTACGAATTGATGAGATGAAAATCGGATTGTTGGATTATGTGAAAATTGCGAATTGTGGATTTTCTGATTGCTTGAGAATCTTGTATTTGATGATCGTTGAGAAAGGATTGTTGAATTGTTGAGAAAGAGGGAACCCGTAAGGGTGGTTGAGTACGAGTTTTAGGGGAGGTGCTGCCGGAATTTTGTAAAATCTGAGGTTTTACTTGAGAAAGAGTTTTATTTGATTACCTCTAATGAGAGGTTATGTTTTGAAAGGAGTTTAATGAATTTAAAATAAATAATTTTCTTGAGCCTTTTGATAGAGAACTAAACTGAAAAGTGTTTTAAAGTTGGCTTGACCCAAGATTGCCAAAGTAGAGATTATGAACTGAAATGAGGTTTAAGACAAATGCTTGAGAAAGGATAACGAAAAACGATAAAAGGCGGGAATACCCCACGAACTGTTAGTTGTTGTTTAACTACGGGGGACACCCATGAACTGATAATTGGTTGAATTCGGGAAGTACCCACGAACTGAATGATCATTGATCTCGGGAAAACCCATAAATTGTTATTTGTTTTATAAGCGGGAAAAACCCACGGACTGATAATCATTGATTACGGGAATAACCCATGAATTGTTGTATGTTGATCTCGGGTATAACCCACGAACTGAAGATCGCTATGTTATTGTGTATTGATCTCGGGTATAACCCACGAACTGAAGATCTCTGTTTTGTTTGTGAATTGATCTCGGGGACGCCCACGAACTGAAGATCACTGTTTCCCCTTGTGCGTATATTATGGGGTTGGGCTTTGCGCCGATTGCCGGTAGTCACGAAGGAGTGGTATTCTTACCACCGACACATATGCACTAAGGACACAAAGGGAAGCCATATCTGGGACTTGTTCCTAGGTAATGTCGGGCTGCAGGGTGTAAACCGACACGTGAGCTCATGGCCTGCTTAGGACAGACATGCATCATATTAGTTGTGTATTTGCATTTGGTTATATTGCTTGTATTACTTGCTTGTGATTGTGTTGTTTGTCTTATTATGATTTGTTTGTGTGTTGAATTGAGTTTCTTACTTGTGCTAGTAGTTTGTGAATGGATAGAGATGATTAATATCTGTTGTTATGACTTTGAATCAATTATGTGGCTGAAAGGTATTTAATATGACAAGTTTTGCAATTGAGATCAGTTTTGGGTTTAGAAATTCAAAGAAAGTAATTATTTAACTAAAGTAAGATTGACAAGTTTTTCAAAGGGTTTGACAAAGATGGTTTATTAAGCAAAGTTAATTATTTGCATGTTAATCATTACTTTTACGGCATTCCCATTCCCTACTGAGAACGTGTGGTTTGTTCTCTTCCAAAAATTCTTCCACCCTTTCAGTGACACAGGTTCGAAGATACAGTTTGAAGCTGCGGGCGATTATAGAATTTATTTATGAGTTAAATGTATGAGTTAATTTGCTTTCATAAAATTTTCTCGCTTTTGTAGCTTTAGTTTTTTTTTATTTTACACAGAGGGATAGGATTTGTATCTAAGTTTTATTGGAAATCTTTTGTATGACAGATATTATTATTAGTAATTATGTGATTATTATTACTTGGTGATGTTTGCTATATGATTTTAATTATCAAAAACAAAATTTTCTGGTATTTTTACTAAAATTGAATCGCGAAATCGAACTAGAGGCTTAATAGTAAATAGTTAATAAAGGAAAGCAGGTTGGTAACGCCTTACTTTTGGTACGATCATGATGTTCTAGAAGTTGGGTCGTTACAAATGGTATCAGAGCAGTTCGTTCCTGTTAGAGCCTTGGGAATGGACTGACTATGCTTCACTGCATACTCTGAGTGTCTGTCATGCTTTGTGACTTGTTCTGATAACAAGAGTTTGAGTTTTATATGCATGACTGTCTGATGATTAATGCTGTTAGGTTACCATTTCATACTTCATGGTATTAGGTCTGGCCAACTTAATACTAATGATTTATGTATATGAGAACACTAATGGGTTATCATAGACGAAATAGAGGAATAGGTAATGCGAATCACGGGGTTTGGGAGCGTTAGAAGTTATAAAGTTAGCTTCATTTTGACGTGTAATCTTTATTCGTGCCACGCAAACTCGTGCCATCTTTTTCTTAGTTGCTTTCATTGGAATTCTCTAGTTTGAATTTTCTCCTTAGAATGTGATTTGATTATTTCCCAACCATACCTTGTCATTCTTGTATACCTTTGCTTGCCTATGAATCTGACTCTTTGAATATTCATCCTTAACAATGCCTATGTTTCTATTCATATATTCTGTTTTCTTTGATTTTAGTTTGAACTTATTTTATTCTAGCAATTTTCGAGGGCGAAAATTTTTCTAAGGTGGGTAGAATGTAACAACCCTAGTTTTTGAAAATTTGATAATTAGTTATTTGTGATTTATTTTATTTGTTGATAATTTCATTTTAAGAAAATTATTTTGCTAAAGGTAATTAAATGGAGTTTCATAATAATTGAAGTTTAAATTAATTAGAATTTTTATATAATCTTTGTTAGATATTTGGTATAATTGAAATTATAATTTTGATAATTGAAAAATAAAAAGAATTGTATAATTTAATTTAAATAAATTCTATTTTGAATAAATTATGTTATTAATTTGAACTCTTAGAAATTAATTTATTAGAAATGATTAGATTAATTTTTATAAATACTTTAAGTTTACGTCAATTAATATTTATGTACAATTTTTTTTATAATTGGTTATTTTATAAATTGAAATTAAAGTTTCAGAAATAGAAAAATAATAGAAATTTGTATGATTTAATCTAGAAAATTGATATTTGAATTTAAATTGTACTTTACAAAATATAATTAACTTGTTCATTTTATAATGTAAATTAGAAATAATTGATTTAACTAAGCAATATGTTGATAAATAATGTTCTTAAATATTTTTAACGGAGTATATTTGATTTCAAAATTACTCTACCCTCCAATTTTATCAAAATATCTGTTCATATCTATCCATATTATTTTATAAAATCCCTAATTTCTAACCCTAATTCCCAAATCCCAGAAACCCTAACCCTAATTTTTCCCCTTTCCCCAGCCCTGAAGCACGCAGCCCCCACCCCCTTCCTTCCTAAACACAATACACACACAAAACAGAGAAAGAAACGTAGAGATAGAGAGGGACAAGAGAGAGATCAGAATCGAAGAAGAGGGAGGAGCCTCGCCGCCACCGCACACCATCACACCCAGCCGCGTCTTGCTCGCCGTCGTGCCATCCACCCACGCCAAGAAGGAAGACAGAAACGGAGGAGAGTAGCGTCGCGTCTGCCGTGAGCTCGCCGCCGAGGAAAGCCGCGTCGCCGTCATTCATTCGCGTTCTGCCGCCGTCGCTTCAAGGGTCTATCATCGCCGCCGCCGTCGCCTGAGAAGAACCCGAAGAGAGAGAGGGAGCCCGTAGAGAAGGACGCGAAGCAGGAGCCTCCGTGTCGCGTCGCCGATCTGTCACTGTGTTGCTGCGTCACCGTTAATGAAGCTTCTGCCACCACCATGAACTGCAAACAGAGGAGAGGGAAAGGGATGAGTTCGTGAGGGAGAAGAGGAAGCAACGCTGCCCTTCCATCGCCGCCGCTGCCAAGGTTTATGGAATCTGACGAGAACGCACTGCTGCCATTGAGCTGTCTGTTGCTGTTGTTGCCATGGGAACTGGTGCTGGAAACTGCTAACGGAACTGCTGTGCTTGGCGATCTTCATGAGTTTCGACATCGAGGTAGGGGATTTAACGTTTTTAATTTAGAATGCCTACAAAGTTATTGGATAAGTGCAAATGGTTAATAATAGTTAAGAATTTCTTAATTGACAAGAATGACTTGAAATGTGTTTGAGAATGGTTAGCTATTGTGATTTTTCTGAGTTATGATTCGAATTAAATGTGGTTGTGATTACTTTGAATTATGATTGAAATTAGATGCGGTTGTGAAATGTGACTGAATTATTGATTCTGCGATGAATTGGTTGAGATTCTGATTTTGAGTGAATTATTGACTTGTTTGATGTTGAATGGGATATTTGATGAATGGGAACGGCTGTGAAGTTTACTTGTAACTAGTTGAGATTGGTTTTGGTGGTTATTGAAGGATTGGGACTAAGAGTTTAATCTGTTTTGGGAACCTGTGATTTCTCTGAAATAATATAGTAAATTTTAAGAGTATCTAAATAATTTTGTAATGGTTAGACTAATTCTCTGTGTCATGATTTATTGATTCTGACTTGGCTGTGATTGTGGCCGGTTTCACTGTTGTAAGTGATTGATTTGATGATTGTGCGTACTGAATGTTGTAAGGGATAGAATAAATGGTGTTACTTTTGTTGCTGAGCTTGCTGGTGTGAATTGACGAGTTATTGTGTGTTTGAATGATGATGAGTGTATATGGAAAATTATGCTTGACATAGTGTAGAAAAGAAAAGGTTTGATGATGCTTAAGCACTTGACATCGTGTGAATTATTGATTCTGGGCTCTTGGGCTGTGTTGGCAATGAAGACAATTTTGAATAACTGGAAAGAGGTTAAACGTGTGATTTTGGAAGGGTTATAAGTCCAAATGTGGTTTTTGATAAGTAAGGTTGTTGAAAATGCTTAAGGCAGAATTTCTGCATACATGACAGTAGAAAGAATCAATTTCTGGGAGTATCCCAGGTCATATACTTGAATGAAACTATTTTTGCATGAAACTTTACTGTGTTTTGAGCATCTCATAAAAAATTCAGAATTTATTGATGAGTATTTTGGGAGAAATGAATTTTTGAAGATTGATGGTTTCTGCAGAAAATTCTGTTTCTTTACTGCAGAAGCACCAACTTCCAACTCACTTAACTTTCAATTCTGATAATTATTTGAGCTGAAACCAACGACATTTTCAAGCTTCCTGTGTCCACAATCTTCATTTTAAATTTCATGTCAATATCCTAATTAACCAAGTAGATATGTTGAAAAGAGTATGGATAACTCACTGGATTTTGGAAACCGAATTCTAAAAGGCCTGGCTGTGTTTCTCACTTCATAACTTTTTCATATGACATGGTATTAATCTGGAATTTGATTCAATAAAAAGCTAAAAGAGTCTTGTTTGAGATCGTGAATTTTGAAAGGCATTGGGTGAAAACTGGATTTTTAAGGAATTTACCAAACTTACTACTTGCTGCTGTTTTTCTGCATTTTCTTAGGAAGCAATAACAGAATTTTAAGAGAGATGGTACAAGTTTTTATTGTGACCAAATTACCTCAACACCAAGTTTCTTGGAATACTAGTTTATTGAGTTTAATTTTGAAAGAATCCTATGATAAATGAAAGTTAGTTACGAATTGATGAGATGAAAATCGGATTGTTGGATTATGTGAAAATTGCGAATTGTGGATTTTCTGATTGCTTGAGAATCTTGTATTTGATGATCGTTGAGAAAGGATTGTTGAATTGTTGAGAAAGAGGGAACTCGTAAGGGTGGTTGAGTACGAGTTTTAGGGGAGGTGCTGCCGGAATTTTGTAAAATCTGAGGTTTTACTTGAGAAAGAGTTTTATTTGATTACCTCTAATGAGAGGTTATGTTTTGAAAGGAGTTTAATGAATTTAAAATAAATAATTTTCTTGAGCCTTTTGATAGAGAACTAAACTGAAAAGTGTTTTAAAGTTGGCTTGACCCAAGATTGCCAAAGTAGAGATTATGAACTGAAATGAGGTTTAAGACAAATGCTTGAGAAAGGATAACGAAAAACGATAAAAGGCGGGAATACCCCACGAACTGTTAGTTGTTGTTTAACTACGGGGGACACCCATGAACTGATAATTGGTTGAATTCGGGAAGTACCCACGAACTGAATGATCATTGATCTCGGGGAAACCCATAAATTGTTATTTGTTTTATAAGCGGGAAAAACCCACGGACTGATAATCATTGATTACGGGAATAACCCATGAATTGTTGTATGTTGATCTCGGGTATAACCCACGAACTGAAGATCGCTATGTTATTGTGTATTGATCTCGGGTATAACCCACGAACTGAAGATCTCTGTTTTGTTTGTGAATTGATCTCGGGGACGCCCACGAACTGAAGATCACTGTTTCCCCTTGTGCGTATATTATGGGGTCGGGCTTTGCGCCGATTGCCGGTAGTCACGAAGGAGTGGTATTCTTACCACCGACACATATGCACTAAGGACACAAAGGGAAGCCATATCTGGGACTTGTTCCTAGGTAATGTCGGGCTGTAGGGTGTAAACCGACACGTGAGCTCATGGCCTGCTTAGGACAGACATGCATCATATTAAGTCATAATTCAGAGATGGCAAGGTATTACGACCTCTAAAATAAAAATTTAGTACGTATAGTAGTATGAATGATTGATTATAACTAGGAGCCTTTGTAGAAAAAAGGGGTAAACAAAAACCGCAACTCAAAAGCGCATCACTCCGATCGATAACGTAACGAACAAGGATAACCAACGCGAGATTATACATATACAAAGGAGTGTCAAAAACAGGAATATCAAGACTCAAGATCCGGCTGCGAAGATAACCGGTCCGAGCATAGCAGTATATACATATGATAAAATAAGGAAAACCCCAAAGGAAACCCAACGGGACACAAATACATAAAACCTATTCTCCAAAATCTCCCATAAGAGGAGTCATCACAGTTTGTATTATTTAATGGAGATAAAAGTATCTAAGCAAAACATATAAACTAAACAGAGTCCCCCAAGAGCAAGGAATCTTCGCAAATCTAGAAGTCTCCAGCATGCCTCAGCGGGAAACCATACGTCCTGCATCTGAAAACCACAAAATCCGCATGGGTGAGAACCAGAGGTCCCCAGCATGGTAACAGCTTCCACATATATAATACATAATAATAGAGGAAAGCCGAAGGCAATTCTAGAACTTCCTCCAGATAATATCAAAGCTTATAAACAAGCTAAACCATATAAGGGCATCTGACTAAAGATTCTTCAGTCTAACTAATACTTCCCTTTCCAATTCCTTCTCACCTCCCAACCACCAGCAGGAGTATAATGTAGCAAACACAATTATATCAAACAAAGAATATACACATAGGAGTAGTTAAGACATGTAGACAATTAGCAAGTAATATGCAATCAAATAGGCAATCTCAAACAATTCACATAGTATGCATATGATGAATGCCTGTCCCTAGTGGCCGATGATATCATCTTATCGGTTATAGAGCCAACCCGACAAGTCCTGGTCGCTAACCATTGGACTGTCCCTCTGTCGCGCATCCCCAACTCGAGTTATACTCGTTATAAACTTGATCATAAACATGATCCATATCCATCACCCTCACTGGTGAATATTTCGGGGGCGAGCTCATCCGGGTCTTTCACAGTGCCCAGCCACACTTACGACATAGGGTCAACAGAGTCTCGAGCCTCCACCTGGAGCACGTGGTGGCTAGCCACTGCTACTACCCAGGGAAACTCGTATCTCTGATAGTGGAAGTGCAATTCATAATTATCAATAATTCAGCATCAACATGCATGAATTCTCATCCATGGATCAACATCCATATCAGCCATCCGGCTCACGGTTCAGTCCAGAACCAGCCAATATTCATAGCATACACAGCTATTCCGGCTCACGGTTAAATCCATAACCAGCCATTTCATTAACAATTACAGCCTTTCGGCCCATGGCATAACAAGCACTTCCACCACCATCCTCCGCATCTCACATAATCATCTTGATCCTCATTGATCATTCATTTTTCCCTTGCTTCACTCGCAAGTTACCTTATTCACTAGCCCCTTTTTAATAGCTAGGCATGTCATAATGATTTAAGACATAAATGGTGAGATCGGAGGCTTAGAAGTATGAGATTTGGCTTTTAAAACTCAAAAATCAACTTTGGGATGAAAACAGGGCCACGCGTACGCGCACTCCACGCGCACGCGTGGATGGCCTCAAAAACTCATCGACGCGCAAGCGTCATGCACGCTAACGCGTGGATTCAAAATTTGCCAATCGACGCGCACGCGTCAACCACGCGTACGCGCGGGTGTTCTCGTGCCCCAGGCACAACACTGGCACAATTCTGGCATAACTCTCTGGAAAATGGCTGGGCATTGGGTGCAGCACAATCGGCGCGCTCACGCACATCACGCGCACGCGTGGATGGCACTTTTCGGAAGAACGGCGCGTACGCGCCAAGTGCGCCCACGCGCAAGGGGTCATTCTGCTAAAAATTTTCTAAGTTAAAAACTGTAGAATTCACAGATTTAAACCCCAATCTTCCAACGGACATAACTTCCTCATTTTAAATCGTTTTTCACCCGTTCTTCGAACGGCATGGACATCCCGGATCCAATTTCATTTCTAAACAGATTTGGTACAAAACAGAGATCCGTAGTCCAAGTTATGTTCCGCCAAAGTATGCCCAAAAACCATATTGTCATACATAACCACCAAGTGCCATTTTCAAAACAAGCCATTTTTCAACTCTTTTCAAAATCAATCAAAACATGCCAATTTCATCCCTTCTCTTTGAAATCAATCAAAATATATCAAATTCAACATCAAGCCTCCTCAACTCACACATTGACACATTACCACAATTTACCAAAATCACTATCTCATCATTTTACCCCACTTCACCCAAGTGGCTCAAACTCAAACACATTGACATATCATATACTATTCCTCATGCCAATTCTCAACAACACCAATTCCAATAAATCATTATTGTACACAATCAACATCATACTCACCATCAACATGGTTCAACCCACAATTCAACCATAACCAATCATCAAGCATATATCACAACATGCATATTTCTCATACATCATACCACCAAGGCATCAATAATCATCATCACATATATGACCACATTATATATCTCAATCATTCAACAACATCAACAATTCAATGCCTATCTTAGGGCCTCTAGCCTAAGTATCTCCTACCACATTACATATTAGATACGGGAAACCGAAACCATACCTTAGCCGATTTTTCCAAGCTCCCCCGGAGCACTTCCAAACCACTTATCCACAAGCTCTCAAGGCCTCAAAACCTCTAAGAACAGATTTTTCACCACCAAACCCTTTCCAAGTTTTTCAAAGTCACCAATCAAGCTCCAATATCCACACATACACAACCTAAGCCACAACCATCATACCCATACACAACATCTCAAAACCCAAACATCATAAAATCACAAATTACACTAGGGTTGAGAATCTTACCACACCCAAGGTCCAAGAAGACAAGATTAACCTTCTCCTTCAAGAGAGTTGGGTCCTATAACATCAAAGAACCCAAAATCTCAACATTTTACCCATGAAACTCGAAAATAAGGGCTGAAATTTCGAACAGAAACACGTGGCTTACCTCAAGATTAGTTGTATGGGTTTTGTAGAGCTCTCCGCGGTGAACGTGTGGCCGCAAACGGAGCGGCAATCGGAGCTCTAGATCAAAAGTTATGGTGGTTTGAAGATCAAGTGAGAGATAGAGGTTTGAGAGAGTGTTCTTCCCCCATTTCCTCTCTTTTCAGCGTGTTTGGTGTTGTGTGAGGAGAGAGAGTGATGAAAACTAGGGTTTTGGTTTAGTTATATTGGGCCAAGGGCCCACTTTGGGTCCGGTTGGCCCGGTTTGGCCCGTTCGGTCCAATCTTAGTCCAAATTCTATAAAATTGGTACCAAAATTCTCGTCTCAGTCTCCTCTATCACATTTAGCCATAAAAATCACATTTTAGGCTTTCTAGAATAAATTCTCATTTATGGGTTAATTAGCCGTTAATTAACCGGGTTTTACAGAAAACATCCCTAAAAGTAGCTTGAACTTACTAAAAACTACCTAAAAACAATGCCAAAAAGTGTATAAATTATCCGCTCATCATGATCCAAGGCAAAAAGAGTGTGCTTAAGAACCCTGGACACCTCTAATTGGGGACTCTAGCAAAGCTGAGTCACAATCTGAAAAGGTTCACCCAATTATGTGACTGTGGCATGTATGTATCCGGTGGTAATACTGGAAGACAGAGTGCTTTGGGCCACGGCCAAGACTCATAAAGTAGCTGTATTCAAGAATTATCATACTTAACTAGGAGAATTAATAACACTATCAAGATTCTGAGTTCCTAAAAGAAGCCAATCATTCTGAATTTCAAAGGATAGAGTGAGATGCCAAAACTGTTCAGAGGCAAAAAGCTAAAAGCCTCGATCATCTAATTAATACCGATCTTCATAGATGTTTTTAGAATTCATTGCATATTCTCTTCTCTCTATCTTATTTGATTTTCAGTTGCTTGGGGACAAGCAACAATTTAAGTTTGGTGTTGTGATGAGCGGATAATTTATACGCTTTTTGGCATTGTTTTTAGTATGTTTTTAGTATATTTTAGTTAGTTTTTACTACATTTTTATTAGTTTTTTAGTTAAAATTCACTTTTCTGGCCTTTACTATTAGTTTGTGTGTTTTTCTGTGATTTTAGGTGTTTTCTGGCTGAAATTGAGGGAGCTAAGCAAAAATCTGATTTAGAGGCTGAAAAGGACTGCAGATGCCGTTGGATTCTGACCTCCCTGCACTCGAAGTGGATTTTCTGGAGCTACAGAAGCCCAATATGCGCGCTCTCAATGGCGTTGGAAAGTAGACATCCTGGGCTTTCCAGCAATGCATAATAGTCCATACTTTGCCCGAGATTTGATGGCCCAGACTGGCGTTCCATATCAGCTCAAAACTGCCCGGCGTTAAACGCCGGAACTGGCATGAAAATTGGAGTTAAACGCCCAAACTGGCATGAAAGCTGGCCTTTAACTCCAGAAAAAGTCTCTATACATGAAAGCTTCAATGCTCAGCCCAAGCACACACCAAGTGGACCCCAAAAGTGGATTTTTACGTCATTTACTCATTTCTGTATACCCTAGGTTACTAGTTCACTATTAATAGGACCTTTTGATATTGTATCGGAACTCATGACACTTTACGTGTTTCATACTGTACCTTCTACGGCATGAGTCTCTAAACCCCATGGTTGGGGGTGAGGAGCTCTGCTGTGTCTTGATGGATTAATTCAATTACTACTGTTTTTCATTCAATCACGCTTGCTTTTATTCTAAGATATCACTTCTTCCTCAACTTGATGAATGTGATGATCCGTGACACTCATCATCATTCTCACCTATGAACGTGTGCCTGACAACCACCTCCGTTATACCTTAGATTGAGTGGATATCTCTTGGATTCTTTAACCAAAATCTTCGTGGTATAAGCTAGAATTGATGGTGGCATTCAAGAGAATCCGAAAGGTCTAAACCTTGTCTGTGGTATTCTGAGTAGGATTCAGGGATTAAATGACCGTGACGAGCTCCAAACTTGCAATTGTGGGGCGTTAGTGACAGACGCAAAAGAATCACTGGATTCTATTCCGACATGATCGAGAACCGACAGATGAATAGCCGTGCTGTGACAGAGCGTGTTGAACATTTTCACTGAGAGAATGGGAGGTAGCCATTGACAACGGTGAAACCCTACATACAGCTTGCCATGGAAGGAGCCTTGCGTGCATGAAGAAGAAGACAGTAGGAAAGCAGAGATTCTGAAGATGGAGCATCTCCAAACCTCAACCTGTTCTCTATTACTGCAAAACAAGTATTTATTTCATGTTCTTTTACTTTTTACAATCAAATCTGAGAATTATTGATATCCTGACTAAGAGTTACAAGATAACCATAGCTTGCTTCAAGCCGACAATCTCCGTGGGATCGACCCTTACTCACGTAAGGTATTACTTGGACGACCCAGTGCACTTGCTGGTTAGTTGTGCGGAATTGCAAAAGTGTGATTGCAATTTCGTGCACCAACGGGCTTGTCCTCATCCATAAGGATGTCTCCCTCTATGTCAATCCCAGCCGAATTGCAGAGGTGGCAAATAAGGTGAGAAAAGGCTAACCTTGCCAAAGTGGAGGACTTGTCAGCCACCTTGTAGAGTTCTTGAGGTATAATCTCATGAACTTCCACTTCCTCCCCAATCATGATACTATGGATCATGATGGCCCGATCCACAGTTACTTCGGATCGGTTGCTAGTGGGAATGATAGAGCGTTGGATGAACTCCAACCATCTTCTGGCCACAGGCTTAAGGTCCGGTCTTCTCAATTGAACCGGCTTGCCTCTTGAGTCAACTTTCCATTGAGCTCCTTCCACACATATGTCCATGAGGACTTGGTCCAACCTTTGATCAAAGTTGATCCTTCTAGTGTAGGGGCGTGTGTTTTCTTGCATCATTGGCAAGTTGAACGCCAACCTTACATTTTCCGGACTGAAATCTAAGTATTTCCCCCGAACCATTGTGAGCCAATTCTTTGGGTTTGGGTTCATACTTTGATCATGGTTCCTAGTGATCCATGCGTTTGCATAGAACTCTTGAACCATTAAGATCCCGACTTGTTGAATAGGATTAGAGAGAACTTCCCATCCTCTTATTCTAATCTCTTGTCGGATCTCCGGATACCCGCTCTTTTTGAGCTTAAAAGGAACCTCAGGGATCACCTTTTTCTTGGCCACAACTTCATAGAAGTGGTCTTGATGGACCTTTGAGATGAATCTCTCCATCTTCCATGACTCAGAGGTGGAAGCAATTGCTTTCCCTTTCCTCTTTTTTGAGGTTTCTCTGGCCTTAGGTGCCATTGATGGTTATGGAAAACAAAAGCAATGCTTTTACCACACCAAACTTAAAAGGTTTGCTCGTTTCCGAGCAAAAGAAGAAAGAAAGTAGTAGAAGAAGAAGAAAATGGAGGAGATAGAGGGAGAAGGTGTATTCGGCCAAGGGGGAGAAGTAGTGTTTGTGATGTGTGAAAATGGAGTATTGTTAAGAGGTTTATATAGGGGTGGGAGGGAGGTTAGGTTTCGGCCATTAGGGTTGGGTTTGGGAGGGAAAGGATTTTGAATTTGGAGGTAGGTGGGGTTTATGGGGAAGAGGTATGGAGGTGATTGGTGAAGGGTATTTGGGGAAGAGTGTTATGAAAAGGTGTGAAGAGGAGAGAAGAAGACGTGGGGTAGGTGGGAATCCTGTGGGGTACACAGATCCAGAGGGGTCAAGGACTTAGCATCCCTGTTCCATTTAGGCGTGCAAAACGCCCTTAGAATGCATGTCTGGCGTTAAACGCCAATTCCATGCTCTGTTCTGGCGTTAAACGCCAGTCTGGTGCTTGTTTCTGGCGTTTAACGCCAGCTTGATGCTTCTTTCTGGCGTTAAACGCCAGTTTGATGCTTCTTACTGGCGTTTAAACGCCAGTAAGCTCTTCCTCCAGGGTGAGCTATTTTTAATGCTATTTTTCATTCTGTTTTTGATTTTTCAGTTGTTTTTGTGACTTCACATGATCATCAACCTAAAGAAAACATAAAATAGCAATGAAAAATAAATAGAAATAATTAAATAACATTGGGTTGCCTCCTAACAAGCACTTCTTTAATGTCAATAGCTTGACAATGAGCTCTCATGGAGCCTCACAGAAAATTAGAGCAATGTTGGGGCCTCTTAATACCAAACTTAGAGTTTGGTTGTGGCCTCCCAACACCAAACTTAGAGTTTGAATGTGGGGGTTTTGTTTGACTCTGTTCTAAGAGAAGCTTCTCATGTTTCCTCTTTATGGTTACAGAAGGAGAACCTTGAGTCTTAAATACAAGGTAGCCCTCATTCAACTGAAGGACCAACTCTCCTCTGTCAATATCAATCACAGCTTTTGCTGTGGTTAGGAAGGGTCTGCCAAGGATGATGGATTCATCCTCATCCTTCCCAGTGTCTAGGATTATGAAATCATCAGGGATGTAAAGGCCTTCTTTACTAACACGTTCTCTGCTAGTCCATAAGCTTGTTTCATTGATTCGTTTGCCATATCTAGTGAGATTCTTGCAGCTTGTACCTCAAAGATTCCCAGTTTCTCCATTACAGAGAGGGGCATGAGGTTTATCCCTGACCCCAGGTCACACAGAGCCTTCTCAAAGGTCATGGTACCTATGGTGCAAGGTATGAAGAATTTTTTGGGATTCGGTTTCTTCTGAGGTAATGTATGCCTCATTAATACATTCAGTTCTTTGGTAAACAAGGGGGGTTCATCCTCCCAAGTTTCATTACCAAATAAACTGGCATTCAACTTCATGATTGCTCCTAGATACTTAGCAACTTGCTCTTCAGTGACATCTTCATCCTCTTCAGAGGATGAATATTCATCAGAGCCCATGAATGGCAGAAGGAAGTTCAATGGAATCTCTATGGTCTCTGTATGAACCTCAAATTCCTTTGGTTCCTCAGAGGGGAACTCCTTTCTATCCAGAGGACGTCCCAAGAGGTCTTCCTTACTGGGATTCACGTCCTCCTCCTTCTCTGGGCATTCGGCCTCACCAAGTAAGGTTATGGCCTTGCACTCTCTTTTGGGATTTTCTTCTGTATTGCTTGGGAGAGTTCTGGGAGGAGTTTCAGTAATCTTCTTACTAAGTTGACCCACCTGTGCCTCCAAATTTCTAATGGAGGACCTTGTTTCATTCATGAAACTTAGTGTGGTCTTGGATAGATCAGAGACTATGGTTGCCAGGCCAGAATGGCTCTGTTCAGAATTCTCTGTCTGTTGCTGAGAAGATGATGGAAAAGGCTTGCTATTGCTAAACCTATTTCTTCCACCATTATTATTGAAGCCTTGTTGAGGCTTCTGTTGGTCCTTCCATGAGAAATTTGGATGATTTCTCCATGAAGGATTATAGGTGTTTCCATAGGGTTCTCCCATGTAATTCACCTCTGCTATTGCAGGGTTCTCAGGATCATAAGCTTCTTCTTCAGAAGATGCTTCTTTAGTACTGTTGGATGCAGCTTGCAATCCATTCAGACTCTGAGAAATCATATTGACTTGCTGAGTCAATATTTTATTCTGAGCCAATATGGCATTCAGAGTATCAATTTCAAGAACTCCCTTCTTCTGAGGCGTCCCATTGTTCACAGGATTCCTCTCAGAGGTGTACATGAACTGGTTATTTGCAACCATTTCAATGAGTTCCTGAGCTTCTGCAGGGGTTTTCACGTGAAGAGATCCTCCTGCAGAATGGTCCAATGACATTTTTGACAACTCAGACAGACCATCATAGAATATACTTATGATGCTCCATTCTGGAAGCATGTCAGTAGGACACCTTTTGATCAGTTGCTTATATCTTTCCCAAGCTTCATAGAGGGATTCTCCTTCCTTCTGTCTGAAGGTTTGGATTTCCACTCTAAGCTTGCTCATCTTTTGAGGTGGAAAGAATTTGGCCAGGAAAGCACTGACCAGCTTATCCCAAGAGTTCAAGCTATCCTTAGGTTGTGAATCCAACCATGTTCTAGCTCTGTCTCTTACAACAAAAGGGAAAAGCATAAGCCTGTAGACCTCGGGATCAACTCCATTGGTCTTGACAGCGTCACAGATTTGCAAGAATTCAGCTAAAAACTGATGAGGATCTTCCATTGGAAGTCCATGAAACTTGCAATTCTACTGCATTGGAGAAACTAATTGAGGCTTAAGCTCAAAGTTGTTTGCTCCAATTGCAGGAATTGAGATGCTTCTTCCATAGAAGTTAGAAGAGGGTGCAATAAAGTCACCAAGCGTCTTCCTTGCATCTCTACCATTGTTATTATTTTTGGCCATGTCTCTTTCTTTTTCGAAAAGTTCTGTAAGGTTTTCTCCAGAGAGTTGTGCTTTGGCTTTCCTTAGCTTCCTCTTCATAGTCCTTTCAGGTTCAGGATCAGCTTCAACAAGAATATTCTTATCCTTGTTCCTGCTCATATGAAAAAGAAGAGAACAGAAAAGAAAATATGGAATCCTCTATGTCACAGTATAGAGATTCCTTATGTGAGTATAAGAAGAGGAGAATAGAAGAAGGAGAAGAGAAAAACTCGAACACAGAGAAGAAGATGGGGTTCAAATTTTGGGTGGGAGAGAAGTGTTAGTAGATAAATAAATAAATAGAAAGAGATGAGAGGGGGAAGAATTCAAAAATTAAATAAAAATAAAATAAAAATATTTTTGTTTTTATTTTAAATGTTAATTAGAATTAGAAAATTAAAAAGAGAAATAAAATTAAAGTTAAAATTTGAAACAATTAGTTAATTAAAAGGAATTTTGAAAAAGTGGAGAGGGGTTTTCGAAAATTAGAGAGAGAAAATTAGTTAGGTGGTTTTGAAAAAGATATGATTGAAATAGAAAACTTTAATATCAAACCAAAAAGGCAAGTAGTTAATTGAAAAAGATTTGAAAATCAAATTTGAAAAGATATGAAGTTAGAAAAGATAAGAGGTTAGGAAAGATTTTGAAATTAAGTTTTGAAAAAGATATGATTGGAAATTTATTTTGAAAAAGATTTAAAAAAGAAATTTAAAAAGATTTGATTTTGAAATTAAAGTTGATTACTTGACTAACAAGAAACTAAAAGATATGATTTTAAAATTTAAAGATTGAACCTTTCTTAATAGGCAAGTAACAAACTTTAAAATTTTTGAATCAATCACATTAATTGTTAGTAAAGATTTTGAAATTATGAAATGAAATTAAGAAAAAGATTTTGAAAATCATTTTGAAAGTTTTCGAAAATAAAAAAAAAAATATGAGAAAGATTTGATTTTTGAAAGGTTTTGAAAAGATAAGATTTTTAAATTGAAAATTTGATTTGACTCATAAGAAACAACTAGATTTTAAAATTTTTTGAAAAAGTCAACTCAAATATTCGAAATTTATGAGTGAAATAAAGGAAAGATATTTTTTTTATTTTTGAATTTTTAATGAGGAGAGAGAAAAAAAGGAAAGATATCATTTTTATTTTTTTCTCCTTTTCTATTAAACAACAAAAATGAAACACACATAAAAATTTAAGATCAAAATAAAAAATGCATGCAAGAACACTTTGAATGTCAAGATGAACACCAAGAACACTTTGAAGATCAAGATGAACACCAAGAACTTATTTTTGAAAATTTTTAAGAAAAGACCCACATGCAAGACACTAAACCTAGAAATTTTCAAATTTTAGATACTAACAAATTGAAAATGCATATGAAAAACAAGAAAAGACACAAAACATAAAAATGCAAAGATCAAACAAGGGAAATCATCAAGAACAACTTGAAGATTATGAAGAACAAATGCATGAATTTTTGAAAATTTTAATGAATAATTAAAAAGATGCAATTGACACCAAACTTAAAAATTGACATTAGACTCAAACAAGAAACATCAAATATTTTTGGTTTTATGATTTTATTAAATTTTTTGGTATTTTTCGAAAATTAATTGGAAAGAAAAAAATAAAGATTTCAAAATTTCTAATGAGAATTCCAGGAATCATGCAATGTTAGTCTAAAGCTCCGGTCCAGGAATTAGACATGGCTTACTAGCCAGCCAAGCTTTCAGTGAAAGCTCCAGTCCAAAACCCTAGACATGGCCAATGGCCAGCCAAGCTTTAGCAGATCATTACATACAACAGCTAAATTGCTAAGGAAGACAAAGAAGCTCTTCTCTTAAGGATAAGTGAAACCTCGGTCCAAAAGATTAGACATGGCTTAATAGCCAACCAGGATTCAACATATCTCTTGAAACTCTAGAATTCATTCTTAAAAATTCTGAAGTCATAGAATAATTTATTTTTATTATTATTATTATTTTTTTTAATTTTTTTGAAAATTGTTCGAAAATAAAAAGAATAAAAACAAAAACTTAAAATTAAAATAAAATTACCTAATCTGAGCAACAAGATGAACCGTCAGTTGTCCAAACTCGAACAATCCCCAGCAACGGCGCCAAAAACATGGTGCACGAAATCGTGATTGTTCGTTCCTTGGTAACGGCGCTAAAAACTTAATACGCACGTTCATAATCTTAGTTCTTTTTCACAACTTCGCACAACTAACCAGCAAGTGCACTGGGTCGTCCAAGTAATAAACCTTACGTGAGTAAGGGTTGATCCCACGGAGATTGTCGGCTTGAAGCAAGCTATGGTCACCTTGTAAATCTCAGTCAGGCAGATTCAAATGGTTATGGAGATTTGATAATTAAAATATAAAATAGGATAGAAATACTTATGTAGTTCATTGGTAGGAAGTTCAGATAAGCGTATGGAGGTGCTTTTATTTCTTTTGAACCCGTACTTTCCTACTGTCTTCATCCAATCATTCATACTCCTTTCCATGGCAAGTTGTAAGTTGGGCATCACCGTTGTCAATGGCTACATCCCGTCCTCTCAGTGAAAATGGTCCAAATGCACTGTCACCGCATGGCTAATCATCTGTCGGTTCTCGATCATGCTAGAATAGGATCCAGTAATCCTTTTGCGTCTGTCACTACGCCTAGCACTCGCGAGTTTGAAGCTCGTCACAGCCATTCCTTCCCAGATCCTACTCGGAATACCACAGACAAGGTTTAGACTTTCCATATCTCAAGAATGGCCGCCAATAATTCTAGCCTATACCACGAAGACTCTGATCGTGAATCAAGAGGCTAAGAGATATGCATTCAAACTTGTTTTCATGTAGAACGGAAGTGTTTGTCAGGCATGCGTTCATAAGTGAGAATGGCGATGAGCGTCACATAATCATCACATTCATCATGTTCTTGTGTGCGAATGAATATCTTAGAGAAGAAATAGGATTGAGTTGAATAGAAAAATAATAGTACTTTGCATTAATTTATGAGGAACAGCAGAGCTCCACACCTTAATCTATGGTGTGTAGAAACTCTACCGTTGAAAATACATAAGTGATAATGGTGTTCATTGGCTTCGGCCCCAGAGAGGGAACCAGAATGACCAATTCTTAAAAGTGGTCCAAAAGACTCTGAATACAATAGTAAAAAGTCCTATTTATACTAAACTAATTACTAGGGTTTACAGAAATGAGTAAATGATGCAGAAATCCACTTCCGGGCCCACATGGTGTGTGCTTGGGCTGAGTATTGAAGCTTTCACATGTAGAGGTCTTCCTTGGATTTGAACGCCAGTTTGTAACTTGTTTCTGGCGTTTAACTCTGCTTTGCAACTTGTTTCTGGCGTTTAACGCCAGAATAGGGCAGAAAGCTGGGGTTGAACGCCAGTTTGCATCGTCTAAACTCGGGCAAAGTATGAACTATTATATATTGCTGGAAAGCCCTGGATGTCTACTTTTCAACACAATTGAGAGCGCGCCATTTGGGTTTCGATAGCTCCAGAAAATCCCTTTCGAGTGCAGGGAGGCAGAATCTAATAGCATCTGCAGTCCTTCTTCAGCCTCTGAATCAGATTTTTGCTCAAGTCCCTCAACTTCAGCCAGAAATTACCTGAAATCACAGAAAAACACACAAACTCATAGTAAAGTCCAGAAATGTGATTTTTATTTAAAAACTAATAAAAATATACTAAAAACTAACTAAATCATACTAAAAACTATGTGAAAATAATGCCAAAAAGCGTATAAATTATCCGCTCATCAAGCTTCAACAAGAATGTCTTTATCCTTGTTCCTGCTCATATGAAAAAGAAGAGAACAGAAAAGAAGAGGAATCCTCTACGTCACAGTATAGAGATTCCTTTATGTGAGTGGAAGAAGAAAAGAATGAGGTAGAGAGAAAATAAGAAGAATTCGAACACAGAGAGAGGGAGAATTCGAATTTTAAGAAGAAGAGAAGTCTTAGTAAATAAATAAAATAAATAGAAAGAGATGAGAGAGAGAATTCGAATACTAGTAAAAAAAAAAGAAAAGAAAATATTTTTGTTTTTATTTTAATTATTAGTTAGAATTCGAAATTATTAAAAGGAATAAAATTAAAATTTAAAACAATTAGTTAATTAAAAAGAATTTTGAAAAAGGATGTTAATGGTTTTCGAAAATTAGAGAGAGAAAAGTAGTTAGGTAGTTTTGAAAAAGATAAGAAATAGTAAAACAAACAAAAAGTCAAGTAGTTAATTGAAAAAGATTTGAAAATCAATTTTGAAAAGATAAGAAGTTAGAAAAGATTTTGAAATTGATTTTGAAAAAGATATGATTGAAATTTATTTTGAAAAAGATTTGAAAAAGAAATTAAAAAGATTTGATTTTTGAAATTAAAGTTGATTACTTGACTAACAAAAAACTAAAAGATATGATTCTAGAATTTAAAGATTGAACCTTTCTTAATAGGCAAGTAACAACTTGAAATTTTTTGAATCAAAACATTAATGTTAGTAAAGATTTTTGAAAATTTGAAGTAAAAATAAGAAAAAGATTTTGAAAACCAATTTTTTTTTAATTTTCGAAAATATTAAGAAGAAAATGAAAAAGATTTTATTTTTGAAAAAGATTTGAAAAGATAAAAATTTTTAAATTGAAATTTTGACTTGACTAATAAGAAACAACTAAATTTTAAAATTTTTGACCAAGTCCACTCAAAACTTTCGAAATTTATTAGTAAAATAAGGGAAATATATTTTTTTGATTTTTGAATTTTTAATGAGGAGAGAGAAAAACAACAAAATGACACATGACATAAAAATTATGAATCAAAACAAACAATACATGCAAGAACACTTTGAATGTCAAGATGAACACCAAGAACACTTTGAAGATCATGATGAACATCAAGAACATATTTTTGAAAAATTTTTTAAGAAAAGAAAAACATGCAAGACACCAAACTTAAAAATTTTTAAACTCTAGACACTAATAATTCAAAAATGCACATGCAAAACAACAAAAACACAAAACAAGAAAATCACAAGATTAAACAAAGAAAATCATCAAGAACAACTTGAAGATCAATGAAGAACACAATGCATGAAATTCAAAAATTAAAGAAAAATTAAAACATGCAATTGACACCAAACTTAAAATTTTGACACTAGACTTAAACAAGAAACAAATTTTTTTTTGGTTTTATTAAATTTTTTTTGTATTTTTTGAAAATTATTTTGGAAAAAGAAAATAAAGAAATTCAAAATTTTTAATAAGAATTCTAGGATTCATGTAATGTTATTCTAAAGCTCTAGTCCAAAAGATTAGACATGGCCAAATGGCCAGCCAAGCTTTAGCATAAACCATACAAGTATGTTAATGGGAAGTGGAAGCCTCAGTCCAAAAGATTAGACATGGCTAAACAGCCAGCTAGGCTTCAACATATCTCATGAAGCTCGAAGATGGAATTCATTCTTAAAAATTTTGATGAATTTTTTTGAAAATTAATTATTTTTAAAATTTCTTTTGAATGATTTTTCGAAAATAAAAATAAAAAGCTTAAACATAAAATAAAATTACCTAATCTAAGCAACAAGATGAACCGTCAGTTGTCCAAACTCGAACAATCCCAGGCAACGGCGCCAAAAACATGGTGCACGAAATTGTAATTCACACTTTTCACAACTCCGGTGCAACTAACCAGCAAGTGCACTGGGTCGTCCAAGTAATAAACCTTACGTGAGTAAGGGTCGATCCCACGGAGATTGTCGGCTTGAAGCAAGCTATGGTTATCCTTGTAAATCTCAGTCAGGCGGATTCAAATGGTTATAAGGTTTTGATAATTAAAAGATAAATAAAATATAAAATAAAATAAAGTTACTTATGTATTTCATTGGTGGGAATTTCAGATAAGCGTCTGGAGAGGCTTTGTTGCCTCTGAACCTCTGCTTTCCTATTGCCTTCTTCCAACCATGCGTGCTCCCTTCCATGGCAAGCTGTAGGATCCTCTCAGTGAAAATGGTCCTCTACGATTTCTGCACGGCTAATCAACTGTCGGATTTCTCGTCTCGGATGAAAAATACCAGGTACAGCTACCGCATGGCTAATCATCTGTCGGTTTCCGCTAGCGTCGGAATAGGATCCATTGATCCTTTTGCACACTGTCACTTGCGCCCAACATTCGCAGGTTTGAAGCTCTTTACAGTCATCCCTTCCCAGATCCTACTCGAAATACCACAGACAAGGTTTAGACTTTCCGGATCCTAGGAATGCTGCCAATGGTTCTAGCCTAAACCACGAAGATACTAATCTCACGGACTCGGTCCGTGTATTAGATATCCAAGAGAATATACTCCGGCTGTCGTCTAATGACTACGTTGAACATCATGTAGACCGCTTGTGGTTTTCAGGCACGTGGATCTTGGCTAAGCGAGTAACGAAGATATTGGGTGATTGTCACGGGTCACCTCTTCATTCTGACTTAACTGAATTAAGTACGAGAGTATATCTTGGAGAAGAAGTAGGCGTGAATTGAGAGAAAAACAATAGTACTTGCATTAATTCATGAAGAACAGCAGAGCTCCACACCTTAATCTATGGGGTGTAGAAACTCCACCGTTGAAAACACATAAGTGAAAAAGGGTTAGGCATGGCCGAATGGCCAGCCTCCCATGGAGGTCTCAAGGTGTAAAAAGTTACATATGATTCCAAAGATGGTCAAAAGACCTATAAAAGTAGTTTTTATACTAAGCTAGTAACCTAGGGTTTATAGAAAATGAGTAACTAAGTGCAGAAATCCACTTCCCGGGCCCACTTGGTGTGTGCTTTGGCCGAGCATTGAAGCTTTTTCGTGCTTAGGCTGTTCTTGGAGTTAAACGCCAGCTTTGGTACCAGTTTGGGCGTTTAACTCCAATTCTGGTGCCAGTTTGGGCGTTTTACGCCAAGAAGTTTTAGGCTAGCTTTGGACGCCAGTTTGGGCCATCAAATCTCGAGCAAAGTATGGACTATTATATATTGCTGGAAAGCCCAGGATGTCTACTTTCCAACGCAATTGAGAGTGTGCCAATTGGGTTTCTGTAGCTCCAGAAATCCACTTCGAGTGCAGGAGGGTCAGAATCCAACAGCATCTGCAGTCCTTTTTCAGCCTCTGAATCAGATTTTTGCTTAGGTCCCTCAATTTCAGCCAGAAAATACCTGAAATCACAGAAAAACACACAAACTCATAGTAAAGTGCAGAAATGTAATTTTTGAATAAAAACTAATAAAAACATAATAAAAAGTGACTAAAACATATTAAAAACTATGTAAAAACAATGTCAAAAAAAGTATAAATTATCTGCTTATCACTTGGTTACCACACCAGAAACATTTGAGCTGCAAAAACTTTTTTAGTGATGATTGTGCGTGCACCAAGAAAAATTCTAGTAACCGAAAACCTCAGAACCAGTGGTAAAAATAATTTCTATTCAAGTAAATGTGTCTCTAGATTTATATTGGCTATCTCTTCATGATTTACTTCTTTAAGAATAGTTATTAGTCATTAATTGTTTTACTGTCCGGTAAAAGTTATCCCAACCAAATTTCTGCCTAGTATTCCGCAAATGACTCCTAGAGTCCCTGAATCCTCTTTCTTGCTACCCAATTAACTCGGCTTCCCTCTCTTAGCCTCTGGGATGAGATTATCTCAGCCTCTCACCCCACTCTGCTGTGTTTTTAACAACGAGAAATTAACTACGGTTAACTACAGATAAACATGTCATTATGATGCTGACTGTGTTTCCTCGAAATCATGCCCTTTCTCTCTTGCTATCAGCCCATTTCTATCTAACTTTTCCATCCCGCTTTTACTACATTTAATTAGGTTAGATTTCAAATTTTTATTTAAGACAATTACCAAGCAAAAATTCAATACCATTTTACCATAAAGAGAAGATAAGAACCGTGAGTGAAAGAGGAGAAACAGAGAAAATTCTGCATACACTACCTACGTTTTTAGCCTCTTATTTTACCATTCACAAACTATTCTTCAAGTGTTCTTCAAGGACTCAAACCATACAAGTACAAACTCTTGTCCGTTTTCACCAATTTTACGTTTATACCCGAATTCGACTAGGTAAACTCTTGTTCTTTCTCCTTTTCTTTTTATTTTAAAAAGAAACAGTAATCATTATGAATCTTTACTCTCCTCTATGTATAGAGAACTCCTCATGAAGCACCCGTGGAGCACGCCTAAGGAGTGACAAACCCCGTTTTGACGGTTTATCTTGTATTGATTTTAGGGGATTTTATAACCTTTTACCCACATTTATTCAATGAAATAGCATGGTTTTGTATATTCTCCTTTAATTGTGCTTAAGAGTGAAAACATGCTTTTTAGGTCTTAAAATAGCTAAATCTAATTCTCCTTGATTCCATTAGATGCCTTGATATGTTTGTTAAGTGATTTAAGGTTTAGGAGGCAAAGATTAGATCAAAGGAATGAAGAAGAAGCATGAAAAGTTGGAGAACTCATGAAGAAATGAAAGAACCAGAAAGCTGTCAAGGCGACCTCTTCGCACTTAAACGACCATAACTTGAGCTACAGAGGTCCAAATGATGCGGTTCCAGTTGGGTTAGAAAGCTAACATCCGGGGCTTCAAAACGATATAAGATTTGCCATAGTTACATCGCGCATAGGGGCGCGCACGCGCACGGTACGCGGACGCGCCGATGGTGGCACATGACCCACTTAATGCAACACGTGGCCAGCGATTTTAGAAGCCTTGTGGGCCCAATCCAACTCATTTCTGATGCTATTTAACCCAAGGAATGAAGAAGGAAACACATGTTAGTTACCATTAGTCATAGTTTAGTTTTAGAAGTAGTTAGAACTAGTTTCTAGAGAGAGAAGCTCTCACTTCTCTCTAGAATTAGGATTAGGATTAGGTTTAGTTCTTAGATTTAGATTTAGATTCATCTTCTTCTACTTCTATCTTCTCAATTCCTTGTTGTTACATTCATTCTTCTTCCATTCTTTTATTGCAATTTCCTTTATGTTGTTCTTATATTTTGTTGTAGATCTAGTATTGTTCCTTCTACTTTCTTCCAATTCAATAAAAGGCAATTCATAATAAATGTGTTTCTTTTGATTGTTGTTGTTAATTCCTTTCAATAAATGTTGTTAGATTCTATTCTTGTTGTCAATTTGCTTTGCTTTTCTTTTGTGCCTTCCAAGTGTTTGGTGAAATGCTTGGTTGGATCTTAGTGTAGGTTTTGTTCCTCTTGGCCTAGGTAGAGTAATTAGTGACTCTTGAGTTATCTAATTCCTTTGTTGATTGATAATTAGAAGTTGCTAATTGATTTGAATGCCTCTAAAGCTAGTCTTTCCTTTAGGAGTTGATTAGGACTTGAGGAATCAAATTGATTCATCCACTTGACTTTCCTCCATGGTTTGAGGTTAACTAAGTGGTAGCAATGAACAATTCTCATCACAATTGAGAAAGGTAACTAGGATAGGATTTCTAGTTCTCATATCTTGCCAAGAGCTTTGTTAGTTGTTAGTTTATTTCCTTTGCCATTTATAATTCTTGTCTATAATCTCAAAAACCCCAAAATAACTCACAACCAATAACAAGACACTTTATTGTAAATCCTAGGGAGAACGACCCGAGGTTCAATACTTCGGTTTATAAATTTAGGGGTTTGTTACTTGTGACAAACAACTTTTTGTATGAAAGGATTAGTGATTGGTTTAGAAACTATACTTGCAACGAGAATTCATTTGTGAATTCTAAACCGTCAAAAAATCAAATCGTCAAAATGGCGCCGTTGCCGGGGATTTGCAATGGTGTTGTGTTATTGGTTATTGTACATATGTGAATAGTGTAAATAGTTTGTCTTTTGCTTGTTTACTAGATTTTGTTAGTTTTATTTTGTTTTTCCTTAATGAATTCTCACTTTGGCTATGAGTTTGGCTCTAATTGTGTTGTAGGAAATGCGCACTTTAATGGCAACATGTACCATGGATGGAACCAACAAAGATGGGAGGAGCCTCAAGGAATTGATCACTCCTATTGGCAACAACCTCCGGATACTTATAGGTACAATTTCCATCCTAATGCATGCCAATTTAATGGCTATGATGATTCTTTTTGTGACACTCAACAACCACCATCATATGCCTATGAATATCATCCTCAACATGAACCTCAACCATTCTCGCAAGCCTTTCCATACCAAGCACCTTCCTATGTTTCATGTCCATCATATGACCAATCATCCATACCATATTTTTATGACCATTATGAGCAAGAACCTTTAGACCCACCACAACCATATCAAGATCACTACCAAGAACCACTTCAATACACACAATCTCCACAACCTCACCAAGAAGAACCACCTTCCTATTATGAACCCTCTCTCCGAAATGATGAACTTTCCTATCCACCACAAGCCCCAATAGACGATTCTCTCACTTTGTTACTTCAAGGACAAGAGGCCATGAAGCGGGATACACTTGAGTTCGTGACCAACTTGACCAAGGTAGTGTCCACCTTAGCCTACCAATGCTTGAACACTCAAGGTACTTCCGTGACCCCATGTGCAAAGTCAAAAGAAGAGCAAAGCATGAAGGAGAAATTGAAAAATTCGGTGGAAAAGGAGGAGTCGAATTTTGTGTTGGAACAATTGGAGAAGCCTATGATCATTGAAGAAAGGGAAGAAGTGGTTGAAGATTTAGGAGATGTTGAAAGTCCATGGGAATGTAGCATCATGGAAAACTCTTCCAAGAAGCTTGACATTGATGTTGAGGAGGGTGCACAACCTCCAAGGCATGTCATCGTTGGAGACTTGGAAGAAGCTTATCAAGAGATGGATTCAATCATGGATGAATTTCTCTCTACAATGGAATCCTCTCCCATTGGACATGAAGTTGAAGTTATAGAAGAGTGTGCACAACCTTCCATACCCTTGGGGAGCAATGAGAAAGAGAGCTACCAAGAGGAAAACGTTGGCACGGTGTATGTTGAGATTGAAGAATATGAAGAGGTTGATCAAAAGATGGATTTATTCATCAATGAATTTCTATCCAAAATTGAGTCACCTCCCATTAGGCAAGAAATCAAAGTTCTTGAAGACAACACCAAGCCATGTGATAAAAGGGGAAAGGTTGAAATCGAGGAAGCTCGCAAAGAGGTGGAAATACACAAAGAAGAGCACAAGGAAGTGGACCTTGCATTGTCTAAGTGTGGGGAAGCCTCCCTTCCCAAGTTACCATCCAACACAACATTCAAGTGGGTAAAATTCTTATCCATAAGCTTTGTTTTCTCGCTTGAATATGGTTTGATTGAAACGGATGGACAACTTAGAGCTCTTTGTGGAATTAAAAGCAAGAATAAGTTGTGTAGTGGTTGGAAGTTTGGATTTAAGCTCATTGAGGTCAAAGCTTCAAAATGTGGGAACTATGATTGGATGCATGCTACCTTGTGTCGGTCTAGGAGGAAGACTTGGTATACTCAAGAGAATTCTATGTCTCAACCACCCGGATGGAAGAATCATGATAATCAACTAGAAGATGGGTGTGAGAATAAGATATGGGATCCCGGATCGAAGCATGTCAACCAACTATGGGAGCTCATTTCTTGGGTAGAACTTTGCCCAAGGATGGTGAATTTGGTTGGAATTTCTGTCAACCATTTGAAGAACAATGATCCTTGGAGATTCAAGGATGAGTACAAACATAAGCCACCATGACAATAAGCTCCTCAAATGTCCAACTTAAGGACTTAAACTAAAAGTGCTAGGTGGGAGACACCCCACCATGGTAACATTTTTTCATTTTTTTCCTTGTACATATTGGTAGAATTAGTTTAACTTCTTGTTTTTATTGGTTTGTTAAGTTCAGTTAGAAGTATAATATGATAAATAAGGTTTTAGGGTGTTTTGGTAGCTGTTTGGAGGATTGAAAGGCTCGGATTGGTGTAAGAACTTAGAAAAATATTTTTTGAAAAACAGAACACCATCCACGCGTGCGCACACCTAACGCGTACGCGCACCTGAACATTTTTCGACCACCCACGCGGACGCGCACTGTACGCGTACGCGTGGATGCAAAAATTCTACCCCAGCCAAAAACCCGAGAGTTAGGCCTGCACTGTGCGAACATTGGGCCTAAGGCACAAGTCTATGCACGCGTGCGCGCACCTGGCGCGTACGCGCACATGATCTTAAATTGGCAATGCGCGCGCACGCACACTGTGCGCGCGTGCGTCGATTGCACAATCTGCACTCTCGGTACTTTTACCCGAGAGTTGTGCCAGACTTGGGCCGACATTATGCCTCCGGCCTAACTCGATGCACGCGTGCGCGCAACTGGCGCGTACGCGTCCTTCAACCAATATGCACATCGACGCGTAAGCACGCATGACGCGCACGCGTCGGTAAAAAAAAAAAAGAGTTTTTTTCTCCTCTTCCATTTTCTCTTGTTCATCACATTCGTATACTTCTACTCTCCCCATTTTCATTTTGTTTTTATAGCATGTTTTCGATTTTTTTTCTAAGTGTCATTTTAATAATGGTGTTGAATTCTCTCACTCAATTGTTGAGAATTTCTTGCATTTGTTTTGGTGCTTCATGACTTGTGTTACATTAATTGTAATATTTGTCAATACACAAGGTTAGTGCTTTAGTCCTTCCTAATTCATTATCCTTTGTTTTTGTACTTCTTCATCATTGAGTTAGGATGAGACTGAATGCTCTCATGCTTACCACTATTCTTGTTTGTGTCAATCCTTATTTGATCTTGATGCTCCATATACTCTCCATGCTTTAACTTTACTCTTGCATCAAGTATTAGTTGATATGCCCTTTGCTTAAATTGTTTTCCTCCTCTACATGTTGTAGCTACCAGGTAGTAGAGAACCATACTCTTATTTGGCATTAGCCCCCGCCTATGTTCTAATTGCTTTGATGTCTTTGTTACAGGCTTAATTTTCTTTCTTTTTCTCTCCTTCTAGGTTGGCCACCAAGAAGGAAAGGAATGAGAAAGCTTCTAAATGGGGCAACAAACAAGTTCATCCGCACAACCCTTTGAAGAAACTCATCAATTGTAGCAACCCGTCCACCTTGCTCTTCTTTGCATGCACCGAGGACGGTGCAATCTTCAAGTGTGGGGAGGTCGTTCGACCGATCTCCATGGGTAACAATTTCCTTTTCAACACCAATTCTTAGTTTTCTTTGTTAGATTAGTTATTGCATTGCATGATAGGTTGCATGTTAGTTAGAATTTGTACATATTTTACTACCTTCTTCTTATTAGGACTACTTGGTTAGAGTGATGATTTCTTTTCCAAGAAACCATTTTAGGGCAACCTACCAATTTAGAAAATTTTTGTTGAACTTGCTTGAAAGAATGTATTTTGGAACATGGTTTTTGAGCTAAGAACACAAGCTTGCGAGATTCGAGCCTAATGGTGTGGTTACATCTTATAACCACTTATTTTCCCTTCTTGTGTGCATTATTCTCTTTCTATGATTGTAATCTTTGATTTGTTTGATTCTTTATATCCATTATTTTGTGTATTCATGCATTTATATGATTGAGGCCATCATTTCATTAGCTCACTTACCCAAATGGCCTTACCTTTTATCTTCCTTTGTTAGCCAACTTTGAGCCTACGCTTAACCCACTTATTCTTATTTTAGCACATTATAAGCCTTAAAGCGGAAAACAATGAATGTCCTTTATTTGGATCTTTGATTGGCTTAGGCTAGTGAGTGTGAGTGTCATCCAAGAGTGGGAAGACTTTGGAACATTGGTTGGGATAAAAGGGTGTTTGTGTTTTATATTTTTATATTGGGGAATTGGGTACATGCTCATGTATTGATTAAATGTATAGACCTTATGCATTGATGTTCTTGTATATAGTTTGAAAAAAAAAAAGAAATAAAAGTTGAAAAGAAAAAAAAGAAAAAGAAAAGAAAAGAAAATGTATATAGAAAAAGAAAGAAAAAGAAAAGCAATAAAGGGGACAAAATGCCCCAAAGTGAAGCTCAATAAGAATCAATGCATAAGTATTGTGAAATGAAAAGGGATACATGAGTATGTGAAAAAGTGAGGAATGGGTAGTTAGATTAGTACTTAATTGTATAGGTCACTATATAGGTTAGGTGGGAAAGTTTAAGTTAATCAAAGATTCAAATCCTAAGTCCACTAGCCATATATGGTCCTACCTTGACCCTAGCCCCATTACAACCTAAAGAAAAGACCTCATGATACTTGTATGCATGCATGAAATATATGTTGGTTGTTAGAAGAAAAACAAATCTTAGAAAACATGATTAGGGGAGAATTGAGAGAATTGACCCTACACACTTGAGCGACTAGAGTGCAAACACTTCCGGTGAGGGTTCGATGCTCAATTCTTTGATTCCCGGCTTTTATGAGTGTTCTTCTTGCAAGTCTACTTGAACTTCATTTTGATATTTAAATTGGTAGGACTCATGAATCGTTATATGATCTTAAGCCCTACTTGTGCATGTATGTCTTGGAGATTGATTTATTTTTAATCAAGTAGGTAGAATCATTTTGCATTTAGTGGCATGCATATAGTTTCTTTGCTTTGAATAAGTGTCATATCCCTTATTTCTCTCTTGGTTTAAGCATGAGGACATGCTTGGTTTAAGTGTGGGGAGGTTGACAAACCCCGTTTTGACGGTTTATCTTGTATTGATTTTAGGGGATTTTATAACCTTTTACCCACATTTATTCAATGAAATAGCATGGTTTTGTATATTCTCCTTTAATTGTGCTTAAGAGTGAAAACATGCTTTTTAGGTCTTAAAATAGCTAAATCTAATTCTCCTTGATTCCATTAGATGCCTTGATATGTTTGTTAAGTGATTTAAGGTTTAGGAGGCAAAGATTGGATCAAAGGAATGAAGAAGAAGCATGAAAAGTTGGAGAACTCATGAAGAAATGAAAGAACCAGAAAGCTGTCAAGCCGACCTCTTCGCACTTAAACGACCATAACTTGAGCTACAGAGGTCCAAATGATGCGGTTCCAGTTGGGTTAGAAAGCTAACATCCGGGGCTTCGAAACGATATAAGATTTGCCATAGTTGCATCGCGCATAGGGGCGCACACGCGCACGGTACGCGGACGCGCCGATGGTGGCACATGACCCACTTAATGCAACACGTGGCCAGCGATTTTAGAAGCCTTGTGGGCCCAATCCAACTCATTTCTGATGCTATTTAACCCAAGGAATGAAGAAGGAAACACATGTTAGTTACCATTAGTCATAGTTTAGTTTTAGAAGTAGTTAGAACTAGTTTCTAGAGAGAGAAGCTCTCACTTCTCTCTAGAATTAGGATTAGGATTAGGTTTAGTTCTTAGATTTAGATTTAGATTCATCTTCTTCTACTTCTATCTTCTCAATTCCTTGTTGTTACATTCATTCTTCTTCCATTCTTTTATTGCAATTTCCTTTATGTTGTTCTTATATTTTGTTGTAGATCTAGTATTGTTCCTTCTACTTTCTTCCAATTCAATAAAAGGTAATTCATAATAAATGTGTTTCTTTTGATTGTTGTTGTTAATTCCTTTCAATAAATGTTGTTAGATTCTATTCTTGTTGTCAATTTGCTTTGCTTTTCATTTGTGCCTTCCAAGTGTTTGGTGAAATGCTTGGTTGGATCTTAGTGTAGGTTTTGTTCCTCTTGGCCTAGGTAGAGTAATTAGTGACTCTTGAGTTATCTAATTCCTTTGTTGATTGATAATTAGAAGTTGCTAATTGATTTGAATGCCTCTAAAGCTAGTCTTTTCTTTAGGAGTTGATTAGGACTTGAGGAATCAAATTGATTCATCCACTTGACTTTCCTCCATGGTTTGAGGTTAACTAAGTGGTAGCAATGAACAATTCTCATCACAATTGAGAAAGGTAACTAGGATAGGATTTC
The DNA here is from genome assembly GCF_014773155.1 of Arachis stenosperma. NCBI lineage: Eukaryota > Viridiplantae > Streptophyta > Magnoliopsida > Fabales > Fabaceae > Arachis > Arachis stenosperma. Next base: position 109,988,932 of record NC_080378.1, read on the forward strand.
TAGTTCTCATATCTTGCCAAGAGCTTTGTTAGTTGTTAGTTTATTTCCTTTGCCATTTATAATTCTTGTCTATAATCTCAAAAACCCCAAAATAACTCACAACCAATAACAAGACACTTTATTGTAAATCCTAGGGAGAACGACCCGAGGTTCAATACTTCGGTTTATAAATTTAGGGGTTTGTTACTTGTGACAAACAACTTTTTGTATGAAAGGATTAGTGATTGGTTTAGAAACTATACTTGCAACGAGAATTCATTTGTGAATTCTAAACCGTCAAAAAATCCAATCGTCAAAATGGCGCCGTTGCCGGGGATTTGCAATGGTGTTGTGTTATTGGTTATTGTACATATGTGAATAGTGTAAATAGTTTGTCTTTTGCTTGTTTACTAGATTTTATTAGTTTTATTTTGTTTTTCCTTAATGAATTCTCACTTTGGCTATGAGTTTGGCTCTAATTGTGTTGTAGGAAATGCGCACTTTAATGGCAACATGTACCATGGATGGAACCATCAAAGATGGGAGGAGCCTCAAGGAATTGATCACTCCTATTGGCAACAACCTCCGGATACTTATAGGTACAATTTCCATCCTAATGCATGCCAATTTAATGGCTATGATGATTCTTTTTGTGACACTCAACAACCACCATCATATGCCTATGAATATCATCCTCAACATGAACCTCAACCATTCTCGCAAGCCTTTCCATACCAAGCACCTTCCTATGTTTCATGTCCATCATATGACCAATCATCCATACCATATTTTTATGACCATTATGAGCAAGAACCTTTAGACCCACCACAACCATATCAAGATCACTACCAAGAACCACCTCAATACACACAATCTCCACAACCTCACCAAGAAGAACCACCTTCCTATTATGAACCCTCTCTCCGAAATGATGAACTTTCCTATCCACCACAAGCCCCAATAGACGATTCTCTCACTTTGTTACTTCAAGGACAAGAGGCCATGAAGCGGGATACACTTGAGTTCGTGACCAACTTGACCAAGGTAGTGTCCACCTTAGCCTACCAATGCTTGAACACTCAAGGTACTTCCGTGACCCCATGTGCAAAGTCAAAAGAAGAGCAAAGCATGAAGGAGAAATTGGAAAATTCGGTGGAAAAGGAGGAGTCGAATTTTGTGTTGGAACAATTGGAGAAGCCTATGATCATTGAAGAAAGGGAAGAAGTGGTTGAAGATTTAGGAGATGTTGAAAGTCCATGGGAATGTAGCATCATGGAAAACTCTTCCAAGAAGCTTGACATTGATGTTGAGGAGGGTGCACAACCTCCAAGGCATGTCATCGTTGGAGACTTGGAAGAAGCTTATCAAGAGATGGATTCAATCATGGATGAATTTCTCTCTACAATGGAATCCTCTCCCATTGGACATGAAGTTGAAGTTATAGAAGAGTGTGCACAACCTTCCATACCCTTGGGGAGCAATGAGAAAGAGAGCTACCAAGAGGAAAACGTTGGCACGGTGTATGTTGAGATTGAAGAATATGAAGAGGTTGATCAAAAGATGGATTTATTCATCAATGAATTTCTATCCAAAATTGAGTCACCTCCCATTAGGCAAGAAATCAAAGTTCTTGAAGACAACACCAAGCCATGTGATAAAAGGGGAAAGGTTGAAATCGAGGAAGCTCGCAAAGAGGTGGAAATACACAAAGAAGAGCACAAGGAAGTGGACCTTGCATTGTCTAAGTGTGGGGAAGCCTCCCTTCCCAAGTTACCATCCAACACAACATTCAAGTGGGTAAAATTCTTATCCATAAGCTTTGTTTTCTCGCTTGAATATGGTTTGATTGAAACGGATGGACAACTTAGAGCTCTTTGTGGAATTAAAAGCAAGAATAAGTTGTGTAGTGGTTGGAAGTTTGGATTTAAGCTCATTGAGGTCAAAGCTTCAAAATGTGGGAACTATGATTGGATGCATGCTACCTTGTGTCGGTCTAGGAGGAAGACTTGGTATACTCAAGAGAATTCTATGTCTCAACCACCCGGATGGAAGAATCATGATAATCAACTAGAAGATGGGTGTGAGAATAAGATATGGGATCCCGGATCGAAGCATGTCAACCAACTATGGGAGCTCATTTCTTGGGTAGAACTTTGCCCAAGGATGGTGAATTTGGTTGGAATTTCTGTCAACCATTTGAAGAACAATGATCCTTGGAGATTCAAGGATGAGTACAAACATAAGCCACCATGACAATAAGCTCCTCAAATGTCCAACTTAAGGACTTAAACTAAAAGTGCTAGGTGGGAGACACCCCACCATGGTAACATCTTTTCATTTTTTTCCTTGTACATATTGGTAGAATTAGTTTAACTTCTTGTTTTTATTGGTTTGTTAAGTTCAGTTAGAAGTATAATATGATAAATAAGGTTTTAGGGTGTTTTGGTAGCTTTTTGGAGGATTGAAAGGCTCGGATTGGTGTAAGAACTTAGAAAAATATTTTTTGAAAAACAGAACACCATCCACGCGTGCGCACACCTAACGCGTACGCGCACCTGAACATTTTTCGACCACCCACGTGGACGCGCACTGTCCGCGTACGCGTGGATGCAAAAATTCTACCCCAGCCAAAAACCCGAGAGTTAGGCCTGCACTGTGCGAACATTGGGCCTAAGGCACAAGTCTATGCACGCGTGCGCGCACCTGGCGCGTACGCGCACATGATCTTAAATTGGCAATGCGCGCGCACGCACACTGTGCGCGCGTGCGTCGATTGCACAATCTGCACTCTCGGTACTTTTACCCGAGAGTTGTGCCAGACTTGGGCCGACATTATGCCTCCGGCCTAACTCGATGCACGCGTGCGCGCAACTGGCCCGTACGCGTCCTTCAACCAATATGCACATCGACGCGTAAGCACGCGTCGGTAAAAAAAAAAAAGAGTTTTTTTCTCCTCTTCCATTTTCTCTTGTTCATCACATTCGTATACTTCTACTCTCCCCATTTTCATTTTGTTTTTATAGCATGTTTTCGATTTTTTTTCTAAGTGTCATTTTAATAATGGTGTTGAATTCTCTCACTCAATTGTTGAGAATTTCTTGCATTTGTTTTGGTGCTTCATGACTTGTGTTACATTAATTGTAATATTTGTCAATACACAAGGTTAGTGCTTTAGTCCTTCCTAATTCATTATCCTTTGTTTTTGTACTTCTTCATCATTGAGTTAGGATGAGACTGAATGCTCTCATGCTTACCACTATTCTTGTTTGTGTCAATCCTTATTTGATCTTGATGCTCCATATACTCTCCATGCTTTAACTTTACTCTTGCATCAAGTATTAGTTGATATGCCCTTTGCTTAAATTGTTTTCCTCCTCTACATGTTGTAGCTACCAGGTAGTAGAGAACCATACTCTTATTTGGCATTAGCCCCCGCCTATGTTCTAATTGCTTTGATGTCTTTGTTACAGGCTTAATTTTCTTTCTTTTTCTCTCCTTCTAGGTTGGCCACCAAGAAGGAAAGGAATGAGAAAGCTTCTAAATGGGGCAACAAACAAGTTCATCCGCACAACCCTTTGAAGAAACTCATCAATTGTAGCAACCCGTCCACCTTGCTCTTCTTTGCATGCACCGAGGACGGTGCAATCTTCAAGTGTGGGGAGGTCGTTCGACCGATCTCCATGGGTAACAATTTCCTTTTCAACACCAATTCTTAGTTTTCTTTGTTAGATTAGTTATTGCATTGCATGATAGGTTGCATGTTAGTTAGAATTTGTACATATTTTACTACCTTCTTCTTATTAGGACTACTTGGTTAGAGTGATGATTTCTTTTCCAAGAAACCATTTTAGGGCAACCTACCAATTTAGAAAATTTTTGTTGAACTTGCTTGAAAGAATGTATTTTGGAACATGGTTTTTGAGCTAAGAACACAAGCTTGCGAGATTCGAGCCTAATGGTGTGGTTACATCTTATAACCACTTATTTTCCCTTCTTGTGTGCATTATTCTCTTTCTATGATTGTAATCTTTGATTTGTTTGATTCTTTATATCCATTATTTTGTGTATTCATGCATTTATATGATTGAGGCCATCATTTCATTAGCTCACTTACCCAAATGGCCTTACCTTTTATCTTCCTTTGTTAGCCAACTTTGAGCCTACGCTTAACCCACTTATTCTTATTTTAGCACATTATAAGCCTTAAAGCGGAAAACAATGAATGTCCTTTATTTGGATCTTTGATTGGCTTAGGCTAGTGAGTGTGAGTGTCATCCAAGAGTGGGAAGACTTTGGAACATTGGTTGGGATAAAAGGGTGTTTGTGTTTTATATTTTTATATTGGGGAATTGGGTACATGCTCATGTATTGATTAAATGTATAGACCTTATGCATTGATGTTCTTGTATATAGTTTGAAAAAAAAAAAAGAAATAAAAGTTGAAAAGAAAAAAAAGAAAAGAAAAGAAAAGAAAATGTATATAGAACAAGAAAGAAAAAGAAATGCAATAAAGGGGACAAAATGTAACGACCCAATTTTCAATATGTCTAGATCATACCGGAAACTGAGCGCTACCAATTTGTCTTCCTAATTATTATCTATTATTTACTATATAAGTCTGATTCGTTGTTAAAAGCGTAGTTATTTTGCGAGGTACTTTTTTTTTTGAAAACGTTTGGATTAACAAACAGTGTCATTCATAATCAATTCACAACTAATAATATATAAAACAGTTACAAACAACCACACATAAACACATCACAAGTAGTTGACAACATTCGGTGATTCAGCCTTTATTAGAATATAGACTGTTAGTTAGAACACCCCTAGATATAACTAAATAATAACTATATACATATATATACATACAATATCCCAGGTCCTGACCTGTTCAAGAAGTCCCTAAGCTGGCACCCAGGCTAGCCTAGACTCTATACTCGCCTAGTCCCTCTAAACTACTAAAGCGAGGGAAAGTACGTTCTAAGTCTTCAAAACTCAAGTCAGGTGAACGTCACCAAAGGTTGGACATCATCTGCTATTCCTCTGCACGGCCAGACATTGCCATAGGACGTCCCTCTGGTACCTCATCAAGTAGCCACACAACGGGAGTCTCGTACACAAGATTTAGGTTAAAGTGCGCATACGAACGGGGTGCAGACGTTGGCCGGTCTCACAGTATATACGTATAATCAGAGAACGATATTCACCCTAGACTCAGAAGACTATCTAGAGCAGGATCCTCTTCGCAGAACCATCATCAACGAACTACGGTAAGGTACTCTTACTTCCATCTGAAGGGGAAGGGAGAGAGAAGGGGTAAGAACTGGGGAGTCCTTAGTAGGGTCGGGGTTATTAGTTACGTTCATTAATTTCGTGTTGTTTAGCAGACTAATAACAGAATATAGAGAAGTAGTAAACAGAAGACAGATAAATAGAGAAAATAGAGAAAACAGAAAAAGATCACAAACAGAAGAATGCAAGAAAGTAAAACACAGACACAAACACGGAGAATAGAATACAAACAAAGAGAGCATACATTCATGCAACAATCATAATAGAGAAAATGCACAACCAAGTATGATGCATGTCTGTCCTATGCAGGCCATGAGCTCACGTGTCGGTTTACACCCTGCATCCCGACATTACCTAGGAACAAGTCCCAGATATGGCTTCCCTTTGTGTCCTTAGTGCATATGTGTCGGTGGTAAGAATACCACTCCTTCGTGACTACCGGCAATCGGCGCAAAGTCCGACCCCATAATATACGCACAAGGGGAAACAGTGATCTTCAGTTCGTGGGCGTCCCCGAGATCAATTCACAAACAAAACAGAGATCCTCAGTTCGTGGGTTTCCCCGGGATCAATACATAACAAACACAGCGATCCTCAGTTCGTGGGTTATACCCGAGATCAACATGCAACAAAAGAACGATCTTCATTTTGTGGGTTATACCCGAGATCAACATACAACAGTTCATGGGTTATTCCCGTAATCAATGATTATCAGTTCGTGGGTTATTCCCGTAATCAATGATTATCAGTCCGTGGGTTTTTCCCGCTTATAAAACAAATAACAATTTATGGGTTTCCCCGAGATCAATGATCATTCAGTTCGTGGGTACTTCCCGACATTACCCAGCAACCTTTGTCTGGATAAGGCTTTCCTGTTGGCAATAACCACTGCGAGCAACCTTTGTCTTGCAGGGTATCCACTGCAAGCAACCTTTGCTTGCAGAGCGAAACTTATTAGCCGATATACGCCCAACAGACTCACTGTAAGCAACCTCTGTCTTACAGGAGCAACAACATACTCACTGTAAGCAACCTCTGTCTTACAGGAGCACATTCATCTTGATACCTCTGTAAGCAACCTCTATCTTACAGCAAAGCATTATAGCAAGGTATCCCAGGAAAGCGTTCTCAGTGGTCATACCACCATCTATCTGACTGCCTTCACGCAGCAGATCATCACATAGATATCTCTGGGGTTGCCTTAACGCAACAAATGACCTTTCAATAGGCCCTTTACTTGTTCTCTATTCTCTCTATCATATTACTCTTTTCTCTTTGTCTTTTTACTTTGCTCTGATTACTCTTTTCTCTGTATCCCTTTATTCTGCTCTAGTTACTCTGTTCTCTGTGTTTCTTTACTCTGCTCTGATTTTCTCTTTTCTCTGCTTAACGTATGTATTTAAAGCTTATGTAAATCTCGATATGAATAGTTAGCCTGTCCCAAGTATAGGTTCATTAAGTCTATACTGAAACAGTTTAACTTTTCATATAATACCTAACCCTAGTCGCAACTCAAGGACTAACTATGTTGCCCTAGTTCGTTCACTAATCTCTGTCTGTTCTTCTGTTATTAAAACTTTACAGACTTTTCTTCGGTTTTTATCTTTCCTTTAACTTTTTATCTTTCTTTTATCTTTGCCTCACTAATATGTTCTTACCACTCCCTAAGTGTTTTATGAAGGTAATTATGAGATTCTGCACTTAAAGTTGTCTTTCTAAAGCTTTTACAGAAAACTGCCTTTTTTCGCATTATTTTATTATTTTTATTAAAATATTATTTTTAATTAAATATTATTATTTAATATTTTATTATTATTTATTATTTTATCATTAATTTTCGAAAATTAACTTTACTTTAACCTTTAACCTTTAAAATTCACTTTTTACCCCGGTAACTTTTAATATTTCTACTTTAACCACCCTAACTTTCAGAAATTACCAAATAACCCCTTAAACACCAAAATAATTACTTCCTTGCCCTTTCTAAGATCTAAAAGGTGTTCTTCAATGTTCTTCACCACACTCAAAGTGTTCTTCATGTTCTTCATAAATTCTTCAAATTCTTTCTCTGTTTTTACCCGTTTTTCAGTCTTTTCAGCAACCGATTTTTACCATAATTCAAAATAAAATTGCAGCCACTAAAACCCCATCTTTTCTACATGATTTCAACACAAATTGAACCCCAATTTAAGCTCTAGGGTTTCGTTTTCCAGCAGCCATAAGAACACACATTCATAGCTTGAATTTCATCAAATTTCATCAATTTTTCACCAAAATTTCAACAAGAATTACTCATACAAACAATCAATTTCAAGCACATCCAAACCATATCATAATCACAAAACTCAAACACAATCAATCAGGATTAAATTCGTCAAACCCTACCTTGATTTGCTGCTCCAAATCCGGTTACTCTTTGAAGTGTTCTTAAAGCACTTTTTCCTCCTAAAACACATCAAGAACAACTTTAAATCCAAAAACTCTCAACTGACCAAATCTCACTCAGCATGTTAGGAAGAGATATATCACCTTAGAGTTGCTAGAAATTCACGTTTCTTGGCCCTCAAGTCAAGTTAAGCATGATTCCTAAGGAAAAACATCAAGAAAACACATGTTTTGCATGGTTTTCCTTGAAACCAAATTGAAGAGGGAGGGAGACAGCCATCTCACCTTATTTCCAGCCTTGATAATTCACATGGTTATGTAGAGGAAGAAGAGAGGATCATTTTGGTGAAATCGGAGTTTTGATTTGAGTTTTAGTTCAGAAGAAATCAAGCTTTGAAGATTTATGAACCAAGAACTTTCTCTCCTTTTTCTCTTGGTGATTTTCGGCCACAATGAGCAAATGAGGCAGCCTTGGGGGTTTTGGGGGTGTAGGGTGAGTTGTGATTGGTTGGCTTGGAGGTGGATTAAAATAATATTAAAATATCTCAGGTGTATAACTACTAAAACTAGGTGTATCGGAACACTTGTAAAAACATCTCTAAAAATTATTTTCTGAGCTACTAGCATAAATGACACTAGTAACATATTTATTATGAGAATAAAACATGAATAATGAGGCCTTAGCATTGCTAAAGTCATCAGAGAGTGCTGGTGCTAAGCTGCACCAGTAAACTGTGAACCCGGTTAAACCGATTTTCTGTTTTTAACTAAAACAGACCAGGTAACCTTATAATATCATTCAATCATCTTCTAATACTATTATAATGATAATATTATACTATTATCTCTCTCCTCTCATGAATCGAGTCCGTTTCGTCAAATAGAGACTATTTACGAAAATCAGAATCAAAACTGCCAACCGATACGGTTCAAAAACTAGGTTCTTCGCGATTGCATTATCAAGCTTGCCTCAAAGGAGGTTCTAGCTTAAGGATGACATAATAACAATGAGGATTGAGATACTTGATGATATATCAAAGGTTCTCCTTTTACCGATCCTCCGGAGTTCTCCGTATCTTTAGAAAAGATCTCATGTACTTGAAAATTAGGGTTGTTACATTCTACCCTCCTAAAAGAAAATTTTGCCCTCAAAATTTCAGCCGCATGCAAGAATCCATCTTCAAGCAGTCTATTTCCTTCAAGCCATCCTGACGAAGATATCAGTTCGTTCCTTACAGCATCTAAATATCACATAGCCATAGCCATTGAGATCATAACAACTATAAGAATAGTTGTGCCTGACACGAATTTGTCGTTCGGAACTCGATTAAACCATGCCTATTCACAGTCATTGAGGTCTTATCCGCACCAAACAATCAATATTAAGGTGATCAGTCTTAATATCTCAAGTTAAGTACAAACATTCCCAAAATGAGCAGTCATAGACATTCATGCCAAATGTATCTTAAAAATACCCTAACGGCATGAGACACACAAGCAGAGTATGCAATGAAGCATAGTCAGTCCACTCCCCAGGCTCTACTGGAAACGAACTGCTCTGATACCAAATTGTAACGACCCAATTTTCAATATGTCTAGATCATACCGGAAACTGAGCGCTACCAATTTGTCTTCCTAATTATTATCTATTATTTACTATATGAGCCTGATTCGTTGTTAAAAGCGTAGTTATTTTGCGAGGTACTTTTTTTTTTGAAAACGTTTGGATTAACAAACAGTGTCATTCATAATCAATTCACAACTAATAATATATAAAACAGTTACAAACAACCACACATAAACACATCACAAGTAGTTGACAACATTCGGTGATTCAGCCTTTATTAGAATATAGACTGTTAGTTAGAACACCCCTAGATATAACTAAATAATAACTATATACATATATATACATACAACATCCCAGGTCCTGACCTGTTCAAGAAGTCCCTAAGCTGGCACCCAGGCTAGCCTAGACTCTATACTCGCCTAGTCCCTCTAAACTACTAAAGCGAGGGAAAGTACGTTCTAAGTCTTCAAAACTCAAGTCAGGTGAACGTCACCAAAGGTAGGACATCATCTGCTATTCCTCTGCACGGCCAGACATTGCCATAGGACGTCCCTCTGGTACCTCATCAAGTAGCCACACAACGGGAGTCTCGTACACAAGATTTAGGTTAAAGTGCGCATACGAACGGGGTGCAGACGTTGGCCGGTCTCACAGTATATACGTATAATCAGAGAATGATATTCACCCTAGACTCAGAAGACTATCTAGAGCAGGATCCTCTTCGCAGAACCATCATCAACGAACTACGGTAAGGTACTCTTACTTCCATCTGAAGGGGAAGGGAGAGAGAAGGGGTAAGAACTGGGGAGTCCTTAGTAGGGTCGGGGTTATTAGTTACGTTCATTAATTTCGTGTTGTTTAGCAGACTAATAACAGAATATAGAGAAGTAGTAAACAGAAGACAGATAAATAGAGAAAATAGAAAAAACAGAAAAAGATCACAAACAGAAGAATGCAAGAAAGTAAAACACAGACACAAACACGGAGAATAGAATACAAACAAAGAGAGCATACATTCATGCAACAATCATAATAGAGAAAATGCACAACCAAGTATGATGCATGTCTGTCCTATGCAGGCCATGAGCTCACGTGTCGGTTTACACCCTGCATCCTGACATTACCTAGGAACAAGTCCCAGATATGGCTTCCCTTTGTGTCCTTAGTGCATATGTGTCGGTGGTAAGAATACCACTCCTTCGTGACTACCGGCAATCGGCGCAAAGTCCGACCCCATAATATACGCACAAGGGGAAACAGTGATCTTCAGTTCGTGGGCGTCCCCGAGATCAATTCACAAACAAAACAGAGATCCTCAGTTCGTGGGTTTCCCCGGGATCAATACATAACAAACACAGCAATCCTCAGTTCGTGGGTTATACCCGAGATCAACATGCAACAAAAGAACGATCTTCATTTTGTGGGTTATACCCGAGATCAACATACAACAGTTCATGGGTTATTCCCGTAATCAATGATTATCAGTTCGTGGGTTATTCCCGTAATCAATGATTATCAGTCCGTGGGTTTTTCCCGCTTATAAAACAAATAACAATTTATGGGTTTCCCCGAGATCAATGATCATTCAGTTCGTGGGTACTTCCCGACGTTACCCAGCAACCTTTGTCTGGATAAGGCTTTCCTGTTGGCAATAACCACTGCGAGCAACCTTTGTCTTGCAGGGTATCCACTGCAAGCAACCTTTGTCTTGCAGAGCGAAACTTATTAGCCGATATACGCCCAACAGACTCACTGTAAGCAACCTCTGTCTTACAGGAGCAACAACATACTCACTGTAAGCAACCTCTGTCTTACAGGAGCACATTCATCTTGATACCTCTGTAAGCAACCTCTATCTTACAACAAAGCATTATAGCAAGGTATCCCAGGAAAGCGTTCTCAGTGGTCGTACCACCATCTATCTGACTGCCTTCACGCAGCAGATCATCACATAGATATCTCTGGGGTTGCCTTAACGCAACAAATGACCTTTCAATAGGCCCTTTACTTGTTCTCTATTCTCTTTATCATATTACTCTTTTCTCTTTGTCTTTTTACTTTGCTCTGATTACTCTTTTCTCTGTATCCCTTTATTCTGCTCTAGTTACTCTGTTCTCTGTGTTTCTTTACTCTGCTCTGATTTTCTCTTTTCTCTGCTTAACGTATGTATTTAAAGCTTATGTAAATCTCGATATGAATAGTTAGCCTGTCCCAAGTATAGGTTCATTAAGTCTATACTGAAACAGTTTAACTTTTCATATAATACCTAACCCTAGTCGCAACTCAAGGACTAACTATGTTGCCCTAGTTCATTCACTAATCTCTGTCTGTTCTTCTGTTATTAAAACTTTACAGACTTTTCTTCGGTTTTTATCTTTCCTTTAACTTTTTATCTTTCTTTTATCTTTGCCTCACTAATATGTTCTTACCACTCCCTAAGTGTTTTATGAAGGTAATTATGAGATTCTGCACTTAAAGTTGTCTTTCTAAAGCTTTTACAGAAAACTGCCTTTTTCGCATTATTTTATTATTTTTATTAAAATATTATTTTTAATTAAATATTATTATTTAATATTATTATTATTTATTATTTTATCATTAATTTTCGAAAATTAACTTTACTTTAACCTTTAACCTTTAAAATTCACTTTTTACCCCGGTAACTTTTAATATTTCTACTTTAACCACCCTAACTTTCAGAAATTACCAAATAACCCCTTAAACACCAAAATAATTACTTCCTTGCCCTTTCTAAGATCTAAAAGGTGTTCTTCAATGTTCTTCACCACACTCAAAGTGTTCTTCATGTTCTTCATAAATTCTTCAAATTCTTTCTCTGTTTTTACCCGTTTTTCAGTCTTTTCAGCAACCGATTTTTACCATAATTCAAAATAAAATTGCAGCCACTAAAACCCCATCTTTTCTACATGATTTCAACACAAATTGAACCCCAATTTAAGCTCTAGGGTTTCGTTTTCCAGCAGCCATAAGAACACACATTCATAGCTTGAATTTCATCAAATTTCATCAATTTTTCACCAAAATTTCAACAAGAATTACTCATACAAACAATCAATTTCAAGCACAGCCAAACCATATCATAATCACACAACTCAAACACAATCAATCAGGATTAAATTCGTCAAACCCTACCTTGATTTGCTGCTCCAAATCCGGTTACTCTTTGAAGTGTTCTTAAAGCACTTTTTCCTCCTAAAACACATCAAGAACAACTTTAAATCCAAAAACTCTCAACTGACCAAATCTCACTCAGCATGTTAGGAAGAGATATATCACCTTAGAGTTGCTGGAAATTCACGTTTCTTGGCCCTCAAGTCAAGTTAAGCATGATTCCTAAGGAAAAACATCAAGAAAACACATGTTTTGCATGATTTTCCTTGAAACCGAATTGAAGAGGGAGGGAGACAGCCATCTCACCTTATTTCCAGCCTTGATAATTCACATGGTTATGTAGAGGAAGAAGAGAGGATCATTTTGGTGAAATCGGAGTTTTGATTTGAGTTTTAGTTCAGAAGAAATCAAGCTTTGAAGATTTATGAACTAAGAACTTTCTCTCCTTTTTCTCTTGGTGATTTTCGGCCACAATGAGCAAATGAGGCAGCCTTGGGGGTTTTGGGGGTGTAGGGTGAGTTGTGATTGGTTGGCTTGGAGGTGGATTAAAATAATATTAAAATATCTCAGGTGTATAACTACTAAAACTAGGTGTATCGGAACACTTGTAAAAACATCTCTAAAAATTATTTTCTGAGCTACTAGCATAAATGACACTAGTAACATATTTATTATGAGAATAAAACATGAATAATGAGGCCTTAGCATTGCTAAAGTCATCAGAGAGTGCTGGTGCTAAGCTGCACCAGTAAACTGTGAACCCGGTTAAACCGAATTTCTGTTTTTAACTAAAACAGACCAAGTAACCTTATAATATCATTCAATCATCTTCTAATACTATTATAATGATAATATTATACTATTATCTCTCTCCTCTCATGAATCGAGTCCGTTTCGTCAAATAGAGACTATTTACGAAAATCAGAATCAAAACTGCCAACCGATACGGTTCAAAAACTAGGTTCTTCGCGATTGCATTATCAAGCTTGCCTCAAAGGAGGTTCTAGCTTAAGGATGACATAATGACAATGAGGATTGAGATACTTGATGATATATCAAAGGTTCTCCTTTTACCGATCCTCCGGAGTTCTCCGTATCTTTAGAAAAGATCTCATGTACTCGAAAATTAGGGTTGTTACACAAAATGCCCCAAAGTGAAGCTCAATAAGAATCAATGCATAAGTATTGTGAAATAAAAAGGGATACATGAGTATGTGAAAAAGTGAGGAATGGGTAGTTAGATTAGTACTTAATTGTATAGGTCACTATATAGGTTAGGTGGGAAAGTTTAAGTTAATCAAAGATTCAAATCCTAAGTCCACTAGCCATATATGGTCCTACCTTGACCCTAGCCCCATTACAACCTAAAGAAAAGACCTCATGATACTTGTATGCATGCATGAAATATATGTTGGTTGTTAGAAGAAAAACAAATCTTAGAAAACATGATTAGGGGAGAATTGAGAGAATTGACCCTACACACTTGAGCGACTAGAGTGCAAACACTTCCGGTGAGGGTTCGATGCTCAATTCTTTGATTCCCGGCTTTTATGAGTGTTCTTCTTGCAAGTCTACTTGAACTTCATTTTGATATTTAAATTGGTAGGACTCATGAATCGTTATATGATCTTAAGCCCTACTTGTGCATGTATGTCTTGGAGATTGATTTATTTTTAATCAAGTAGGTAGAATCATTTTGCATTTAGTGGCATGCATATAGTTTCTTTGCTTTGAATAAGTGTCATATCCCTTATTTCTCTCTTGGCTTAAGCATGAGGACATGCTTGGTTTAAGTGTGGGGAGGTTGACAAACCCCGTTTTGACGGTTTATCTTGTATTGATTTTAGGGGATTTTATAACCTTTTACCCACATTTATTCAATGAAATAGCATGGTTTTGTATATTCTCCTTTAATTGTGCTTAAGAGTGAAAACATGCTTTTTAGGTCTTAAAATAGCTAAATCTAATTCTCCTTGATTCCATTAGATGCCTTGATATGTTTGTTAAGTGATTTAAGGTTTAGGAGGCAAAGATTGGATCAAAGGAATGAAGAAGAAGCATGAAAAGTTGGAGAACTCATGAAGAAATGAAAGAACCAGAAAGCTGTCAAGCCGACCTCTTCGCACTTAAATGACCATAACTTGAGCTACAGAGGTCCAAATGATGCGGTTCCAGTTGGGTTAAAAAGCTAACATCCGGGGCTTCGAAACGATATAAGATTTGCCATAGTTGCATCGCGCATAGGGGCGCACACGCGCACGGTACGCGGACGCGCCGATGGTGGCGCATGACCCACTTAATGCAACACGTGGCCAGCGATTTTAGAAGCCTTGTGGGCCCAATCCAACTCATTTCTGATGCTATTTAACCCAAGGAATGAAGAAGGAAACACATGTTAGTTACCATTAGTCATAGTTTAGTTTTAGAAGTAGTTAGAACTAGTTTCTAGAGAGAGAAGCTCTCACTTCTCTCTAGAATTAGGATTAGGATTAGGTTTAGTTCTTAGATTTAGATTTAGATTCATCTTCTTCTACTTCTATCTTCTCAATTCCTTGTTGTTACATTCATTCTTCTTCCATTCTTTTATTGCAATTTCCTTTATGTTGTTCTTATATTTTGTTGTAGATCTAGTATTGTTCCTTCTACTTTCTTCCAATTCAATAAAAGGTAATTCATAATAAATGTGTTTCTTTTGATTGTTGTTGTTAATTCCTTTCAATAAATGTTGTTAGATTCTATTCTTGTTGTCAATTTGCTTTGCTTTTCATTTGTGCCTTCCAAGTGTTTGGTGAAATGCTTGGTTGGATCTTAGTGTAGGTTTTGTTCCTCTTGGCCTAGGTAGAGTAATTAGTGACTCTTGAGTTATCTAATTCCTTTGTTGATTGATAATTAGAAGTTGCTAATTGATTTGAATGCCTCTAAAGCTAGTCTTTCCTTTAGGAGTTGATTAGGACTTGAGGAATCAAATTGATTCATCCACTTGACTTTCCTCCATGGTTTGAGGTTAACTAAGTGGTAGCAATGAACAATTCTCATCACAATTGAGAAAGGTAACTAGGATAGGATTTCTAGTTCTCATATCTTGCCAAGAGCTTTGTTAGTTGTTAGTTTATTTCCTTTGCCATTTATAATTCTTGTCTATAATCTCAAAAACCCCAAAATAACTCACAACCAATAACAAGACACTTTATTGTAAATCCTAGGGAGAACGACCCGAGGTTCAATACTTCGGTTTATAAATTTAGGGGTTTGTTACTTGTGACAAACAACTTTTTGTATGAAAGGATTAGTGATTGGTTTAGAAACTATACTTGCAACGAGAATTCATTTGTGAATTCTAAACCGTCAAAAAATCCAATCGTCAAGGAGTTAAGGAGTTTCGAGCTCACAATGGCTAAATTTCGACGTTTTGCGACACTTTAGGCCCAAAAACGAAACTCACCACCACCAACTGTGTTTCTACCCTTGTAGGCACATTTTCTAGTGTGAGAAAGGTTTAATAACTGAATTACATAAGAGGTAAGGGTTAGGATTAGTTAGAGTATGGTTGTGCATGTTTTCGGTGCTTATATGAGCCATTTTGTGGTGAATTTGTGCTTGTTTTGAATTTCTGGAAATTTTGTGAGTTACCACAGTTTTGGCTTGATAAATATGTGTAAAATACTGTTATATTGCCTCTGGATTTTGTGTGAAAACAGCCGGAAATATGGAAGCGCTTGGGGTTTTAAGTTTCAAGCTTTAAACGTCACAAAAAGTGAAGAAAAACATAAAAACTGCACCTCTGAAATTTCAGTCACTAAGAGCACAAAAATCATGGTAAAAAGAGTTAAAAAGTAGTTACAAAAGTAGTTTTAATCCTATGGAATGAAGGTAAAAAGATAAAAAGGGGTGT
This sequence comes from Arachis stenosperma, assembly GCF_014773155.1. NCBI lineage: Eukaryota > Viridiplantae > Streptophyta > Magnoliopsida > Fabales > Fabaceae > Arachis > Arachis stenosperma. The sequence continues at coordinate 110,005,182 of NC_080378.1, forward strand.
TATGGTCATTTTTGGGTAAAGAGAAAGTTAAAAATGTAATTTAAATGAAAAATAAGTAAAATTCTAAATTTAGAGGATATAAATCTTTATTATTATTTAATAAATGTTTCATGTTCAAATTGTATTTATTTATTTATTTTAACTAACCTATAATTTTATTTCTGTTGTTATGTTATTGTTAGTTTTTCAAGATATTATTGAGACTTGTTAGGTCATTGTTGGTTACTTAAAAATTGATGTTGAGACTTGTTATATATATATATATATATTTAATTTTTTAATTTATAAAATCGCAAATCCAATCCAATCCAAACCGCTTGAAATTGGATTGGATCGGATTAGATTTTTTTTTTAAAATAATCATTTCCAAACCGCGTCAGTGATGTGCGGATTAGTGCCGGTCTAGAATTTCACAAAATAGGAACTCGTTGCAAGCATATTCTAGGCCAACAAGAAATTCCCACAACCAAAGTTTAATTCAAAGGTTTGTCACAATCAAAACAAATATTAACCGAGAGTTTTAAGTCCCGGGTCGTCTCCCTCGGACCATGCAACTTAGGTGAACATTCTTGGTTGTGAAATACGGGAGTGGTAAGACATTTTTTTGGAATGGACTTTCTTCTGCTATTCGGTCTAGAGGAAAGATTATTTTAAATGTTGCATCCAGTGAAATTGTGTCTTTACTCCTACCTGGTGGTAGAACGGCTTATTCTAGATTTTCAATAACCATTACAATTACTGATGAATCTACTTGCAACATCAAGCATGGCAGTTTGAAGGCTAAGCTGCTCATCCAAAGTAGCTTAATAATTTGGGATGAAACTCTAATGCTCAATAAAATGTGCTTTGAAGCACTTGATCGGACGCTCAGGGATCTTATGCCAGTTACCGATCAACATAAGACACATCAACCATTTATCGGTAAGGTTGTTGTTCTAGGAGGTGATTTCAGACAGATACTTCCGGTGATTCCGAAAGGGAGTAGACACGATATATTGTCATCAGCTATTAACTCATCCCATCTGTGGTCGTTTTGTAAGGTTCTAAAACTGCATACAAACATGAGACTTCTAATGTCTTCTTCGGATCAAGATGAAGGTGAAATGAAGAGATTTGCTAATTGAATACTAGATATTGGAAATGGAAATATTGATTCTGTTGTTGGTGATAAATCAGAAGTTGAAATTCCAGATGATCTGTTGATTACAATTACTGATGACCCTCTCTCTCATTTGGTAGACTTTTCATATCCAAATTTATTGCAAAATATGTCAGATTTTAGGTATTTTTAGAGTAGGACAATTCTTGCACCCACATTTGAGAGTGTCGAGAAGGTAAATGATTTTGTCTTGACAATCTTTCCAGGGATGGAAAAGGAGTATTTGAGTTCTGACACAACATGTCAAGCTGATGAGAATGAAGATGTAAAACAAGAGTGCTTTGCACCAGAGTTCCTAAATGATATCAAATGTTCGGGACTACCCAATCACAAGTTGACTCTGAAGCCAGGAGTCGCTGTAATGCTACTGCGAAACATAGACCAGACTTCAGGTTTATGCAACGGGACAAGATTAATAGTTAACGAACTTGGCAACAACGTAAATTGGAGCAACGGTAGTGACCGGTAGAAATATTGGAGATAAATTGTACATTCCAATAATGAACTTGATCCCTTCAAATTTAGGATCGCCATTTAAGTTCCAACGAAGACAATTTCTTTTAAAAGTATGCTTTGCAATGACCATTAACAAGAGTCAGGGTCAATCATTATCACATGTAGGAATTTACTTGCCAAAATCAATGTTCACCCATGGATAACTTTATGTTGCTCTGTCAAGAGTTAAGAGTGGCAGTGGCCTCAGGGTTTTAATTCTGGACGAAGACGGCAATCCAAAGATATGAACAACAAATATCGTGTTCAAAGAAGTTTTTAATAATATTTAGGTAAGAATAATATTATTTTCATTTTAATAGCATGTTATGATTTACACTTTTGTACAAATATTTACTGTAGATATAACTAATTTATCTATAACTCTATTTTCAGATTTGAGATGAAATGTGTAACAGGGGAGCATAACATCATATGCCAATTGCTTTTCTAATGAAGTTAGTAAGATACTAGGTTGTCGATAAATTTTTATTAGCCTTTTGATATAAAGTTTAGTGTAAAATTGACATGCTATTATTACATTTATATATGTTCTTTTTTTTTCATGTCTACTTCCTTATGGTTCAAGAATATTATAGACTTTAAAGTGTTCCATTTGCATTTTACTTTGAATAAAGATAAAACAGCATATTCAGTACGTTTACTATATAATGACAATGATAAACTCGAAAAATTTATGATTATAAAATATTATTTTCAATTTAACATGTCAAATTGAAATATAAGCCCGTGCATCGCACGGATTTAACACTAGTTTATTGATTCAGTAGATGGGTTACTATCTATGAAAGATTTTATTTGAATTTAACTAGGGGTATTTAAATCCAAACTGATCTAAATTAAACCGCTCATCAAATCCAGTGCAAACTAAAAATCGATTAAAACTATACTAATTAAGATTTAGTTGGATTCTCTTCTAATTTATTAATTCAGTAGATGGGTTACTATCTATGAAAGATTTTATTTGAATTTAACTGGGGTATTTAAATCCAAACCAATCTAAATTAAACCACTTATCAAATTCAATCCAAACTGAAAATCGATTAAAACTATACCAATTTAGATTTAGTTGGATTCTATTTTTTGCAAACTATTGGGTCGGATTGGATTTCGAATCTATTTCTCATAACCGATCCAATCCAATCCAAACAGCACAATGTGCTATAATATTATTATTTTGAATTTTGATCTTTTAACTTTTGAATTTTTACTTTAGAGGGTAAGGTGTGATCTCTCACCTTGAATGATTTCTCTCTCATATTTTCTCTTGGTCCCACTTATGAAATAAATGGTGAGAGATCAGACTTTACTCTTTAAAGAAAAATTCAAAATTTAGAGGATATAAATCTTTATTATTATTTAATAAATATTTCATTTTCAAAATCTATTTATTTATTTATTTTAACTAACCTATAATTTTATTTCTGTTGTTATGTTATTGTTAGTTTTTCAAGATATTATTGAGACTTGTTATGTCATTGTTGGTTACTTAAATTTTGATGTTGAGGCTTGTTATATATATTTAATTTTTTAATTTATAAAATGACAAATCCAATCCAATCCAAACCGCTTGAAATTGGATCGGATCGGATCAGATTTTTTTTAAAAAAATCATCATATCCAAACCGCGTCGTGATGTGCGGATTAGTGCCGGTCTAAAATTTCACAAAATAGGAACTCGTTGCAAGCATAGTCTATGCCAACAAGCAATTCCCACAATCAAAGTTTAATTCAAAGGTTTGTCACAATCAAAACAAATATTAACCGGGAGTTTTAAGTCCTGGGTCGTCTCCCTCGGACCATGCAACTTAGGTGAACATTCTTGGTTGTGAAATACGGGAGTTTTGAAGTATAAAACGGAAAATGTAAAAGAACTAAGGAATAAAAGAACTAACAAATGATCAAAAAGGAAATTAACGCAATTAAAAAGAAGATAAGGTCAAAAGTAGGGAAAATGCAATAATTGTATAAAAGAGCCTTGACTTGGGAATGAAAATTAAGGAATCTTATCATCGTCATAACCATAACTATGGCAACTATGATGAGTTAATCTCACTTTGTCAACCCCTAACATCGAGGAGTAAGTCAAGCAAGCATAATTGACCTTAATCCATAAGTCTTAGCTAACTTACTAATTAACTTAGTAAAAAGCTAGCGTCAATGGAAACAAGAGCCAACTAAAAACCCAAGAATTACCACTAAATGTCGGATATGACTCTAGTATCCTAGGAATTCATTTTCCAAGTTAAGGTGTGAAAATCTACTCAAAATCTATAGATGGCATTTTCACAAACACTTTGTGGGCATAAAAACAAAACATAGTAAATTACAAAGGATAATAAAAACTATAACCAAAATATTCACAGTATCAACAATACACTACAACAAACAAGGCTTTTCGCAACGGTCAAAAACCGTTGCCGTAGATTGAAAAACCGTTCCCAAAACTTTAGGCAACGCTTTGGCAACGGTTTTTGACCTGTGGTATATGCGGCCGTTACCAATGCTCAAAGGCAACGGTTTTTTACCTAAGGCAACGGTAACAGAAAAACCGTTGTCACAGTTAGTGGCATAGACAACAGTTTTGACAGAAAATTTTAGACAACGGTTTTGATCCGTTACTCAACAAGCAACGGTTTCTAACCGTTCCTATTAACATGACAACGGTTTAAAAGCGTAACTGGATAGGCAACGGTTTTAAACTGTTGTGGTTTTATTATTCACATAGCCAACGGTTTTAAACCGTTACCGTTGGCTCCAGGTTTCAGCAACGGTTTTAAAACCATTGCCAGTTTATAGCCATCTAGGACAACGGTTTTAAAGCGTTACTGTTAATGTCATTTTCGGCAACAGTTTTAATACCATTGCCATTTTATAGTCATCTAAAACAATGGTTTTAAAGCATTACCTTTGGAGTCGTGTTTTGGCAACGGTTTTAACACCATTGTCTTTTGTAACTATTGACAACGATTTTTTTGTGATATATAATTTTTTATTTACAATAGTTTTCTCGTGAATGAACTTAATTTCAGTTTTTTTTAAATTATTTAATGTCAATAAATAATCTAAACTATTTGAATGAAGTCACTAAAGAAAAAAAATTGAACATTTCCCATCAAATTTAACTTATAAAAATTGTTGTAAGATCTACAATATCATCTAAGTTTGCAAAAAATATAATAACAAAAGAGAGTTGAAATAGCTAAGTAGCAAATAGTCATCATGTTAGTAAGAATAAAATACATGTGTACATTTCTAGATACTTTCTAAAAGAAACAAGACTAAAATTCTCACTTGAATATATTCCCAAATGGCTTCTTTATCTTTAATCCCCTTCCAATTTGTGTAAATTAATGGACAAAAATCTGAATTCCTTGTCACTGTGCCCAAAAATTTGCTCAAGTTGTTTCCAGCTTCATCAGTAGGACCAATTGCCTCTCCTTCACTATCTAGAGTAATTTCTTCTCTATCTTCCAGCTGTCTTGCATGAATCTTCAAGCATTGTGTAGGTCCTCGTGTTTTCTTCACTGTTTTCTCTATACAAAGATACTAATTATATATGACATTTTTAGAAATTACCAAATTCGATTCACAAATTGGAATTTAATTAACACAAATTTTTAGAAATTTCGGCAGCATTCTGGCATTAAATATGACATTTCTGAATTTAACAAATTAACCCATATGAACTCGCTAAAACCAAATCAGCACTAATCAGCAAAATCAACACTAAACAGCAAAATCAACACTAAAACCAAATCAGCACAAACAGCAAAATCAACCCATATGAACTCACTAAAACCAAATCAGCACTAATCAGCAAAATCAACACTAAACAGCAAAATCAGCAAAAAAACCAAATCAGCACAAACAGCAAAATCAACCCATATGAACTCACTAAAACCAAATCAGCACTAATCAGCACTAAAATCAAACGGCAGCAAGCGAAAATGGCAATCAGCAGCAATATAACTAATTAAACTAAGAAAATGTAACCAGGGAAAAAAATTGAGAACCTGCAGAAGAAGCAGAAACAGAAAATGGCAAGCAGAATAAGGCCATCATCATCATTGCTCAATCAAAACAAGGCATGAAATCAGCCATTAACAAGGATAAAGCAGCACTAAACAGCAACATCAACCCATATGAACTCACTAAAATCAAATCAGCACTAATAAAACAGCTCAAAATAAGGCAATCAGCATCATTGCTCAATCAAAACAAGGCATGAAATCAGCCATTAACAAGGATAAAGCAGCACTAAACAGCAAAATCAACCCATATGAACTCACTAAAACCAAATCAGCACTAATAAAACAGCTCTAAATAAGGCCATCATCATCATTGCTCAATCAAAACAAGGCATGAAATCAGCCATTAACAAGGATAAAGCAGCACTAAACAGCAAAATCAACCCATATGAACTCACTAAAATCAAATCAGCACTAATAAAACAGCTCAGAATAAGGCCATCATCATCATTGCTCAAATAAAACAAGGCATGAAATCAGCTATTAACAAGGATAAAGCAGCACTAAACAGCAAAATCAACCCACATGAACTCACTAAAATCAAATCAGCACTAATAAAACAGCTCAGAATAAGGCCATCATCATCATTGCTCAATCAAAACAAGGCATGAAATCAGCCATTAACAAGGATAAAGCAGCACTAAACAGCAAAATCAACCTATATGAACTCTCTAAAATCAAATCAGCACTAAAAAAATAGCTCAGAATAAGGCCATCAGCATCATTGCTCAATCAAAACAAGGCATGAAATCAACCATTAACAAGGATAAAGCAGCACTAAACATCAAAATCAACCCATATGAACTCACTAAAATCAAATCAGCACTAATAAAATAGCTCAGAATAAGGCCATCATTTGACAACATCAAAGTAAATAGTAGAAATTAAGAATAATATCAGGAGTCTTTAACTCAACTGTAAACGTAAAAGTAACAACAATTGATGGACAAATTGCCAAGAGACAGGAAATCTATAACCTATTTTAACTCAACCCCAAAGCTAGCTCAAAGGCAAAGAATGTCTCACATTTATAAACCACCTAGAAACCTCATCTTTGAATGATGTTGGATTTGTAATGCTGGCAATGTTCATTACCTTACAAAAGTCACCAGAAATCTGCTTAGATTTTGCTTGTAAAGTCGTATGGTACTCACGCAACAAGCACTGGTTAAGAGTTTAAAATCTACCCTCTCGTATCTGCATCAGTTAGACAGTTTACATTATAGTAAGCAGCTTTTCGTATGGAAGGAAGAAAGCATAGTAATCAAGAACTCAAATGAGTTTTGACAAGAAAATATTAGACGGTTTACATTATAGTAAGTAGCTTCTCGTATGGAAGGAAGAAAGCATAGTAATCAAGAACTCAAATGAGTTTTGACAAGAAAAAGAAACTCACTGATCTCAGGGAAACCTTCAAGCTCAATGGCGAAGCTTCTTTAAGTCTATTTAGGGTAGAAATGCACCATGCATCATTTGTTTCACTTGCCACTCTTTCCTAATGGAAATTTAAGTAATTAGATGGAAAAAGAAACCGTGAATTGTTACCAGAAAGTTAAGCCACTCACAATAGATAGATGTTAATCAAGACTAGCTGGTACAAATAGAGTTAACAAGATAAGAGACTACAACTAAAAGCAACACTAAAGACATTTTAGCAGCAGAATAAATGAAATTCTAAGATAAAGTTGTGCTAGAGGTACTTAAATTTAATGGAAGATGTAAAGCTCACCAAAGAATCAACAATCTGTTCCATTATGTCATGGCAAAAGCATTTATCTACAATTTCAATCCTGAAGAAAATGAAAAGTAGAAAAAAGGGCTATCTTAAACTGTGAATCAGAATATAAGAAACAAAGTTAGTAAAGAGAGCATCTAAACAGCTATAGGAAATTTTCATTTTCAGAGAACCAGTTTCCAAATCAAAATCAGAACAACATTAGACATGTATCTTCTCAACACACTCTTGCAGACTACAGCGTACACATATCAACATGTTCTACCTTACTATCGTAAAATCAACAAGAGGCACAACCAGTCACACATTTAATCTACAACCAAATCCATTACATATGAAGCATTCAACTATTAGTAATAATCCAGTAAACCTTTCAGGCATTCAAAGTTTAAAATATTTAATTTAATAAAATATTCCCTACCTCGATGTCACAACTCGCGAAAATCACTAAACACAGCAGCTCCATCAGTGGTTCCAATACCAGCTCCCATGGCAGCAGCAGTAGTGATTCTGGGCAGCTCCAGTGCTGGTTCCCGGCGGCTGAGGACTCCGGCAACTTGCAGAACCTAGAGGCGAGGCAGAACAGAGCCGTTTTCCTCAAATCCCAAGTAGCAGCTTCCCTGTTTCCTTTTCCATTCACGTTCCTCTCCATGGCCATGATGAAACAACGAATTGAACGGCGGTGTAGCCAGGATGCAACGGCGGTGGCTCCCTTTCCCTGGCCCCTGGCTCATGCGTAGTTCTTTCTCTCCGCAACATGAAAGTGACGGAAATGGAAGCTTCTGTGACAGAAACGAACGCGACGGCGACGGCAGCGGCTCAGCGACCCCTCGACGGCTCCTTCTCCTTTCTCGCACGATGATGGCGACCGCTCAACGGAGGCGACGACGCAATGGCGTTGCGAGGTTAGCGCGGCTTCTCTTCTCCGTCCCTCACTCTCCCTTTGCGGACTCTCTTTCTCCTTCGGGCTTGGCAACGACGGCGACGGCGGCACCTAACCCGCCGGCACCGTCCTCTTCTCCTTCCTCCTCTCTTGTCCGTGTGTGTGTATCTGTTACGCTTATGAGTGGGGGTTGTGTGCTCAGTGTGGGGGGTGTTTAGGGTTTTAGAATTTGGAAATTAGAGTTTTTTATTTAATTTGGGAATTTAGTTAGGAATGAGAGATTTTATAAAAGAATATAGATAAAATAGATATATTGATAAAAATGGGTGGATAGAATAATAATTTTAAAATTTAATATACTATAGTCATCAAAAAAAATCTAATATATTATATTAAAATTATTTAAAAATATTATTTATCAATCTTTTGCTGAATTCAAATAATTATTTCTAACACTATATTTGTTATAACAAAATAATTATTTATAATAAAAATATATAATATTTATTATAAATTTATTTTAATTTTATTTTTTTCAAAAATAATATTTGCTATATAATAATCAATAATGGATATATAATATTTATTTTAAAATTATTTTAATTTTATTTCTTTATATTAATATTTATTATATATTTATAATAAAAATATATAATATTTATTATAAAATTATTTTAGCCTTATGTGTTTAAAATATAATATTTTTTATATATTTATAATAATATATAATATTTATAATAAATTTATCTTAATTTTATTTTTTTAAAATAATATTTGTTATTTATTTATAACAATAGTTTTTGAGTATTTTATAAATTCAGTATTTATAGAAAAAATAGTTTCAATTTATATAATTATCTAAAATTATTTTTATTAGTATTATTTAATTTGTACAATTATTTAAATAATATTAGAAAATAGTTGTTTCATAAATAATTGTTGTAATGGTTGTAAAACCGTTCTTTAAAATAGTCAAATAGAACGGTTTTATTTTGTTACTATAGCATAATGAAAAAATGAACTTCAACAACAACACTGTAAAAACCGTTGTCTAAGATCATCTAATGGAACGATTTTAAAGTGTAGCATTTTGGCAACGGTTTTAATGCGTTTCTTTTGTACAATTCTTTAAACAACAATAAAAAACCGTTGTTTAAAACCAAATCATGGTAACAGTTATAAAACCGTCCTTTAAAATAGTCAAAGAGAACGGTTTTATTTTGTTGCTAGAAATTGATGAAAAACTGAATTCAACAGTAACACTTTAAAAAACCGTTGTCTAAATCTATCTAAGAGAACGGTTTTAAAGCGTTGCAAAATTTGGCGTTGCTAAAGGCCATATTTGTTGTAGTGATAGAAACTCAATCAAGCATACAGCAATTATAAATATCAAATTCATAAACAAAAGATTCAAGAAATCAAAATTGTTTATATTAACAAAGTAACTTGAACCAAAAGAAAATATAACAAGAGTAGTGTAATTAAAGGAAAATTAAAGAGTACTTACAATGAGATAAGCAAGATCCAAGATCAAAACTTGAAGTATAAAATTCTACAATGAAACCTAATTAAACCCTAAGAGAGCATTTTCTAAACTACACTACTCCTACTCCTAATAATGTCTTCTTTAGTCTAAAAGTGAGCTCTCCTTCATATGAAATGATCATCCTTTGATATAGCACTCCAAATGAGCTTCCAGCTTCCGAAATTGGGCCAAGAAGCTCCCAAAATCACGAGCCACGTGCTTCATTAATGAAGTGTGTGCGTACGTACACTTGCTGATTTCCACTTGTGCGTACGCACACTTGACTGTGTGCTTCTCCTTTATTTTCTTCATGAAATCTCCCTTCTTGCATGCTTTCTTCCACTTCTACCAAACCATTTTTGCCTAATTGACCTGAAATCACTTAACAAACACATCAAGGCATCAAATGGAATTAAAGTGGAATTAAAATGACCAATTTAAGCACAAAAACGCATGTTTTCTCATTTAGGTCCAATCTAGAGAGAAACACAAATGTATGCTATTTGGTGGTTAAGTGTGAGTTTATGGGATGAAATCTATCTAATTCAAGCCAAAACTTATCATCAAATATGGACCCATCAATTCTCCCACACTTAAATGTAAACCCCGTAAAATTAGTAAATACTTAATCAATAAATTAATTTTTAATAAAAGAAATTAAAAATGTGAATTTTATAGTTTAATAGGATAGAGCTAATTAAAACAAGAATTTTGACACTAATTTCAAAGAATTTGGCCCAAGATTGGGCCAAACAGACCGAACCGGTTAGACCAGGCCCAAACCGAAACTGTGGGCCCAACCAACTCATAAAACAAGATGAGCTCAGCTCATTCTTCATCATTCAAAGTTGCTCCACGCTGAAGAACACAAGGGAAGGTGAGGAAGGGTTTTAAAACCCTTGAATTCACTTCAATCTCATATAACTTCTTGCTCCGAGCTCCGATCGCCGCACCGTTTGCGGCCACGGGACCGCAGCGTCGAGCTCTACAAAGCCCAGTCAATAATTAGGTAAGGAAACCACTTGTGTTCCAATTTTTTCCTTCCCGATTTCGAAAGTTATGAGCAATTATGTTGAAAATTGTTTAATTTCGGTGTTTAGGCTCGAATTAGCTTGAGGAGAATGTTCAATCTTGCTTCTTTGGTGCTTGTTTAAGGTGAGAATCCTAGAACCTTAGCTAATTCATTGATTAAGTGTTTTGGGTATTGAATTTTGGGTATGTATTTGTGATAAATGTGTTAGGTGTATGTATATATGTGATGTGAGGCAATTGGATATGTTGGAAGCTTAATTAGAAGCTTGAGTGAAATCTAGTTGCTGAATTTTGGTGGTTGATGTAACACCCTCACTACCAGAATGTCACGCTTCCGGCTGCGCCACTCTGATAGCAAGAAGTATTACGACTACTTTATATACTTAATATTAAAATAGGAGCCTATGACTCGACACCGTATCGCTGATTTGTTTTTGAAAACCGGAAATAAATACTTTACCTTAAAAAAAAATAAACAGGCATAGATTCATATACAAGACTTCTTGCATAATAGCTTATAATGTAATATACATATAAAACATACAACTCCTATCCCTCTTATAAAATTGTAATAACAAAGACGAGGGAAGAAAAATTATTTAATGAATACAATATTATATAAACCAAAACGCAGTATAACTCTTCATAATGCTCCTTCACCCGATTCCTTCAAAGGTAAAGCTGTATGGGGTGAGAACCTAACCACACGATCTCACCACGGAGTTTCAAAATTTTCATAAGAAGATATTTAATAAGAAAACTGTTTTCAAGCTTAGTGATTATCATAGCCTTATGAATCTCTTAAAAACCAGTAGCTAATCATTCAAAACCCTTTCAAAAAAAACAATATTTAATCTTTCAGAAATCCAAAACCTTTCTTTTTTTATAAGAAAATCTTAATCAGAGACTAACCACGCAATCAATCAACTCAATCATCAATTTAGCACCAAAGCTCATTCTCAAAAGTAGCACACCAGGACAAACACAGGCAAAATAGACAAAGAAAGCACAGGTTTAGGTAGCAGTTACAGCAAATAGTTCAGGTAGCAGTTAAGAGCAGTTTAATAATTAGGCAAACCAAAACAAATTGAAATCCAAGCAAAGCATACAAATGCATATGATGCATGCCTGTCCTATGGCTAATAAGCTCATCTATCGGTTATACAGCCAACCCGACAAGTCCGGTTTGCTAAACCATTGGACTGTCGCCCGACGTGCATCCCCATGAGTCTATGCATAGCTTTTCCTTATATATATATATATATATATATATATCGCTCAATGGGGGTACCATTCCCGGGAATTTATAAGTGCCCGATCACCCTTACATCGTAAGGTCAATAGATTATCGAGTCACAACCTGGAGCAAGTGGTGGCAAGCCATTGCGTCTACCCAGGGAGACTCATGTCTCAGATAATTCAAATTCATAAGCCATATGAATAATTCATTCATCATTCATCAATATCTAAGCCATTTTCAATATCATCATCAATCGTCAATCCATATCTTATTTCCAAATTCATTCAAAAATCATATTTCAAATCAATCCTCATCATCCTTCTTTCCATTCCATTAATCAACACTCCCAATCCAAAACATAATTCTTTCTTTTCTAAATAAATCAATCTTAAAACATATAATGTTTAAAAACTAAATCTTTTTAAATAATTACTTCAAATGAAACTTCCAATTTTATAAAATTTCGGCAGCATCTCCTCTAAAACTCGGATTCTGCCACCCTTTTTAGGTCCCAACCAAACCAAACCAAATGCCTGTTAATCAGTCAAATTACTTCCAATAACCAATGTCACAACAACAACACTCAACCGAAGGAAATTACAAAATCCAGAATTCAATTAACCAATCCTATAAATCATAATTTAAACCAACTTCATTCAACAGCGTCAATCAATAATTAAGAATTCTCGGTCTTCTCAAATAGTTTCAAACCAAACCGTTCCTCAAACCCTATTCAAACCATTTCTAAAATAGTAAATCATTCTCAATAAACAAACCATTTTCAACTATTAAGTCCTTTCCAAATTTGTTTTAAAATCAAATTTCGATATTAAATCGGGTCCAATATCAAATCAAATTTCAATATTAAATCTTTTTTAAAATTATGTCATTTCCAAAATTAAACTAAAAGCCAATATTAATTTTTTTCCAATAATTCAAGGAAAACCACTATAATAACATCACTCAACTAATCAGAATATTCAACTTTCTCAATTGATCAATCAATCAATCGAACTAATAATCTCATTCATCCAAAGTAACTTAATTCAATTCATAAGACTTACGAAACAATAAAATGTATTTTACGCATTAATATCGAATTATAACAACTCTGGAAAGTAAAACAAGTTTAAGAAAAGTTCTCCTAACTCGACTAGCTGAATTCACATAGGTTAAACATGGTAACTCCCTTCCCTTTTTGTTTCATGGCAACAGTGGTGATTCCAACGTGACCGAAACAGTGGCAGCAGCACCAATTTTAATTTTTCAAACATACCTTGGCAGAACTAAAACAGAGACATACGCTGTCATAATTAAAAGAAGATCATAGCAAAAAAATAAAATGGCAGCAGAGCAAGGATAGAAGAGTTACATATTCAAAAATAACAGAATTGAGATTGAAACTGGAAAAGGGCAGTGCTGATTTGAAGACAAGAACAGAGGAGGCTGTGGTGGTTAAATGGGACCGAAGTAGTGACTAAGGTGGTTCAGTAGCAGCGGTGTTCAGAACACTTCTCCAACGGCAACCATGGTGACTCCACTGGTAGTGATAGCTAGGGTTCGGCAGCGGTGGATCCTTCTGGTGGTAGCTCAGACGGTGGACGCCACCCACAGCGACGCTCTCCTCCACAGACCTTGGAAGCAGCAGAGATGGAAAACCAGCGCCGCTTCCTCTTCTCCCTCGCGAAATCATCTCTTTCCCTCTCCTCTGTTCACGGTTCACGGCAGCGGCATAAGCTTCATCAACGGCGATGCAGCAGCGGTAAGGGAACGACGATCTCCGACGGCGAGCTCGGCAGTGACCAGGCGCGACAGAGCTGGCGGCATCCTCTTCATTTGCGACGGCGATGCAAGCTCGGCTCTATGGAACGGTGGCGACGACGCAGTGGCTTTGCGGCAGCAACCACAGGGCACGACTCCTCCATCTCTCTTTTCTTCTTCCTCCATTCGCAGCTGTCTCTTCCCTCTCTTTCCCCCTTTCCGTTCCCCCCTTTTATTTTCTTTCTCAGATCTCCCTTTCTTCTTTTCTTTTTTTTTTTTTACTGCTGCCGCCGAGCTTGGTAGGGTTTAGGGAAAACATTGGCAGTTAGGGTAAGGTTATAAGGGGGTTAGGGGTGTTAATTTGGGAATTAGGTTTTTGTGTATGAAATTGGGGATTTCGAGTTAATCTGAAATCTAATTAAATCTCTAAAATTACTCTAAAATATTATTTATTGTATTAAAATACTAATTGATTTGAAATCAAATACTCTAATTGAAATTATAAGGTAATATAATTGATTTTCTTTATTTATAAAAATATTAGTATTAAATTCCAAAATCTCAATTATTTAAACCAAATCATATAAAAATTCTTATCATTTTATATTTGTTGAAATTTATAATTTAAATATAGAAAATAATTCGATCATTATAAAATCAGATAAAACCTTAAATTACTTTAAACTCAATTAATCAAAATTTGCTTTAATAATCTTTAATAAAATAATTTCTAAAAATTAAAATACTTAATAAATAAATCAAAATTAGCTCTTAATAAAATTTTTCTGAAATTTCTGGGTCTTACAGTTGAGGCTTGCAATTTTGCCTTGTGGTAGTGCCTTTGGGTTATACGAGAAAATCGGCCAAGGTATGGTTTAGGTTTCTCGTATTTAATATATAATGTCTTGTGAAAACTTAGGCTAGATGACTATAGGATAGGTTGGAACGTATGAGTATGTTTAATGCTTAGCGCCCTTGATGATGATTGTGATATGAATCGAGTATTTGTTGGATAATTATTATTTATAGTGATAATAGGATGTTAAGTGATGATTTGATGATGATTAACATGATGATATAAATTTATATATTGAGTAGGTGGATGAAAATCATGTTGGCATATTTGAGAAATTGATGCATGAGATTGTTAAAATTAAAGAATGGTAGGATGTAAAGGTTGTTGTGTTGCTGAAAAGGATACGTTATGTTGATGATTTTGTGTATGGTAGGTTGAGTTTCAGTTGGTTTTGGTGAAAATAGAGGTTTAAGAATTTTTGTGAAAAATTGATTTTTGGCCAAACTTCAGTGAGCCATAACTTAGCTTCCGGACCCCCAAATTGTTTCAAACTTGTTTTATATACAAATTGGGTTTGCGAAGTTTATGCCATTTGAAGAACGGATGAAAATGTTTTAAAATGAGAAAGTTATGCGCGTCGGAAGTTTTTTATGTAAAGTTAAAATTCTGTAGACTTTGTCATATTGACTGATTTGCATTGTTTGTGTACGCTAACCCCTCCATATGCGAAGGGTAGTCTATGTTTGTCATGTATGCATACACAAACATGTGTATGCGTACGCATCATGGGCCAAAAGAGACATTTGCATATGCAAGCATGAGGCTTCATACGTTGACGGTTGATTCTGTCCAGCATACATATGTACGCGTACCAGGTAATACGTATGCATGATGAGCCAAATGCACCCCACGCGTACGCGTGGCTCCTGTTTCTACAAACATGGACTTTGTGTTTTAAAGTTTAATTTCAAGCCTTTAAACTTCTATTTTCACCCCCTTTAACCCTAGATCTTAGTAATAAGACTAGTAATGAAATGAAGCTAGGAAACAGTGGTATCTTGAGGACGAAGAAAGTTTGAGAAATGATGATTCAGGTATGAGGAGGTAGGGTGAATATGTATATGTATATATATACTACTTAAATTATGAAACTGGCTAAAGAAAGGAATAAATGTTATATCTTAGTACTCTTTTTGAAAGTGCAACCCCAGGAGATGCTGGAAGGTGAGAATCCCCCTCTTTGTTCCTCCTGGTGCTGTAAAATCGCCCCCAGCGAGATGGTGGGAGGTTAGGATCTCCTCCTTTGTTCCTCCTAGCATATGAGAACGTACCTCCTGGGTAGACGCAAGGGTTTTGGTTTTGCCCCACTTGCTGCAAGTTGGTTAGTATAGAGGCTCCTCGGGTAGACGCAAAAGTTGTATGAGTATGAAATGATTATGTATAAGTAATGTTTTGGCCATAATGAATGATAATGAAATGTTTATGAATGAATATGAAATGATTATCTGAGATATGAGTTTCCTTGGGTAAAGTACCGTGGCTTGCCACCACGTGTTCTGAGTTGAGACTCGATACTCTGTTGACCCTACGTCGTAAGAGGTAACCGGGCACTTATAAATCCTCGAGAAGGTTAACCCCCATTGAGAGATTTTATATATATATATGAATTATGAATAAGAAGAGAAAAAGCTATGCATAGACTCATGGGGATGCGTGATGGGGGGACAGTCCAAGGTTTAGCAGCCGAACTTGTCGGGTTGGCTTGATAACCAACAGATGAGACTCATCAGCCATAGGACAGGCATACATCATGTACATATTGTTTGCTTTGTGATAAACCACTATTTTATGGTTTATCTTGTGCTCAATTGAGTGGTTTTTATTAACTCTTTACCCACTTATTCATACTATTTGCATGAGTTTACATTCTCCTTTCTGATTTTGTGCTATGATTGAAAACATGTTTTCTTTGGTCTTAATTTGCTAATATTAATCCTCTCTTATTGCCATTAGATGCCTTGATATGTGTGTTAAGTGATTACAGAGATTACAGGGCAGGAATGGCTCAGAGGATGGAAAGGAAGCATGCAAAAGTGGAAGGGATACAAGAAGTTGAAGAAACTGCTAAGCTGTCCAGCCTGACCTCTTCGCACTCAAACGGCTATAACTTTAGCTACAGAGGTCCAAACGACGTGGTTCCAGTTGCGTTGGAAAGCTAACACCTGGGGATTCGATTTGATATATAATTTGCCATATCTGCCTCGATGTTAGGTGATGCGAACGCGTGAATGACGCGTCCGTGTCACATCTGTAAACTTCAATCCACGCGGCCGCGTAGACGACGCCTCCGCGTCACCTTCCCGCGACCTGAACGTAACAGAAATCACTGGGAGCGATTTCTGGGCTGTTTTTGACCCAGTTTTTGGCCCAGAAAACACATATTAGCGGCTATAAAGTGGGGGAATGCATCCATTCATAATAAGCTTTCACATTCACAATTTTAGGAGTAGATGTAGTTTTTAGAGAGAGAGGTTCTCTCCTCTCTCTTAGGATTAGATTTAGGATTAGGATTAGGATTTCATCTTCTACAATCACAGGTTCAATGTTCTTTTTATTTATTTTCTCAATTTAATTTATTAATTCTTCTATGTTACAGATTATTCTTTGAATTAATGTTATTTGAGGTATTTCAGTTTATTATTGCTCTCTTTTATTTACATTATTGTTATTCCCATCTGAAGGCATTCTTATTCCAGTAGATTTACTTTTTCCTTTTTGGTCTTGGTTAAGAAATCAGTAACTCAGGAGTTATCAAACTCAACGTGATTGATTATTGTTATCCTTGCTAATTGAATTGAACTTCAATAATCCCAATCTTTCCTTAGGGATTAACTAGGATTTGAAGATCAAACTAATTAGTCACTTGACCTTTCTTTGCTTTAGCAAAGGCTAACTAAGTGGAATTAAGATTCAATCTTCTTCATCATTGATAAGGATAACTAGGATAGGACTTCCAATTTCTCATACCTTGCCAAAAGTTTATTTTACAGTCATTTATTTATTTTATTTGTCATTTAAATATATCTGTGCCCATTGCCCAAACTCCAAAACCCCCAATTTACAAAACTCATAACCAATAATAAGAACATACCGCCCTGCAATTTCCTTGAGAAGACGACCCGAGGTTTAAATACTCGGTTATCAATTTTAAAAAGGGGTTTGTTACTTGTGACAACCAAAACGTTTGTACGAAGGGATTTCTGTCGGTTTAGAGACTCTATCTACAACGCGACTGTTTTTATAAAATTCTTTACCAGCAAAAATCCCAACGTCAAAATGGCGTCGTTGCCGGGGAATTGCAAACGTGTGCCTTATTATTGGTTATTGTAAATATTTTTCAAAAAAAAAATTTCTTATCATTCTTATTTTTAAAAATCAAATATTTTTTTTAAAAATCATATCTTTTTCAAAATCTTCTCTTACCCTTTTTCAAAAATCATATCTTTTTCAAAATATTTTCTTTTTATTAGTTTTTATTTTTATTTTCTCCTACTACTATGAACTCTCACCCCTTTGGCTATGAGTCTGGTTACAATTATGTTGCAGGAAGAAGAAATTACAATGAGAACAGGCATCAAGGTTGGAACAATCAAAGATGGGAGGAGCCACAAGGATTTGATCAACCCTCTTGGCGACAACCACCTCCAATGGACTATCAATAACCACCACCATATGCCTATGAACCCTTTCCTCAACATGACTTTGGACCACCATACTCACAAGCCCCTTTCCGCCAATCACCTCCATATGACCCTAACCCATATCCACCATACCAACCACCTTATGAGCCAAATGAACCATACACAGAACCACCACCTTTCCAAAACAACTACTCTCATGAACCACCACCTCAATATTCACCATATCATTATCAAGATGAACCACCTTCCTATTATGAACCCCTTCTCCCAACCAATGAATCCTCATATCCACCCCAACCTCCAATGGATGACAAACTTCGTGTTATTCTTCAAAGGCAAGAAAGGATGAATGAGAGTGTGCTAAATTTCACGGCCGCCTTAGGTGAGTTAGTAAATATAATAGCTTCCCAATATCTGAGCACTCAAAGAACTCCCATAGCTACATGTGGAGAATCAAAAGAAGAGCAAAGCATGAAGGAGACACTAGAAACTTCGGTGGACAATGAGGAACATGGCTTTGTATTGGAACAAGTGGAGGAAGCCATAATAGTTGCAGAGAAAGAAATGGTTGAAGATTTAGGAGATGCAGAACCTCCATGGGAAAGTCAAGTTATAGAGCCTCCTTCAAAGACGTTTGAAATTGATGTTGAGGAGGGTGTACAACCCCCAAGGCATATCATGGTTGAAGAATTTAAAGGAGATGATCAAGAGATGGATTCAATCATTGATGAATTCTTATATACATTTGAATCATCCTCCGATGGACTTGACATGGAGATTAAAGAAGAAGAAGAAGCTTGCAAAGAAGTGGAAGTTGTCAAAGAGCACAAGGGAGTGGAGCTTGAAATCACCTTGCCAAAGTTATTGGAGACTCCTCCCCCTAAGTTGCCATCATCCTTCATAACATTCAAGTGGGTAAAATTGATATCCCTTAGCTTTCTAATTCCACTTGAATATGGGCTACTGGAGACGGATGGTCAACTTAGAGCTCTTTGTGGCATAAAGAGTAAGAGGAAGATGGTCAGTGGTAAGAATTGTCCTGCAAGGTTCATTATGGTTGGAAGCTTTAAGTTTAAATGCAAAGGTTGGTGTAAAGCTCAACTGAATGGGTCTAGGAAGTTGTTTGGTCGCTCTAGTGAGAATTTAGATTGCTTGCTACCTGGATAGAATTATAATGATCAACAAGAAGACGGGTGCAAAAGCAAGATTTGGGACCCCGGAATTCATCCCAGAAATCAACACTCTTGGGGCCTTGTCACTTGCTTTAACTTACTTGAAGGCTTTCTGCGCCTAGTTTGGGACCCTAGAGGCCATTGGAATCACAAACATTGATGGAGATTCCTGGATGAATACAAGCATAAGCCACCATAACAGGGAGCTCACCAAATATCCAACTTAAGGACTCTAACTAAAAGTGCTAGGTGGGAGACAACCCACCATGGTATGATCGTTTCTTTTTCAATTTTATTTCTTGTTGTTTGTTTTGTTTTAAATTTCATTGAACCTGGAACCATGCATAACATTCATATTAGCATTGCATTCTGCATATTGCATTAAAAAAAGGAAACACGCACGCGACGCGGCAGCGTCGCTGACGTGTCCGCGTCACCAGTGCGTTTGGAAGAAAAGAAAAGTGAACAGAGAGTCACGCGAGAGTGTGGCTGGAGGCATGCCCGTGGCACAAATCGCATGACGTGACCGCGTCGCTAACGCGTCCGCGTGCCATGAAAATCGACGTGAAAAGGTTGCATAGCCAAAAGTTATGCTGGAGTGGTGCTGGAACGGTGCTAGAAGCACAAGCCTTACCACGCGAACGCGTGCCCCACGCGTCCGCGTGCCCCATGCGTCCGCGTGCCCCACGCGTCCGCGTCATTTCCAAAATATGGCCATCCACGCGATCACGTCAACCACGCGACCGCGTCACCCAGATTTTTGGCAAAATGCAATTCAAACAGAGAGTTGTGCGAATGCGAGGCTGCACTCGCGCCAATCGCACAAATCAGGTCACGCGATTGCATGACCCACGTGTCCGCGTCACCTGACCTTATCGCGCACCACGCGACTGCGTCACTCACGCGTCCGCGTCGCCTGCGCTGCACAACTTATCCAGATCAGCGCCAATTATATTATCTTTTCTTCCCCAATCCTAATTTTTCCTCCCTCCTTTCTTACTTACTTATCCTCTCTTTCTTTCCCTTCTCATTCTTCTTATCTATCATTTTATTTTACTTCATTTATTTGCATATTGCATTCATTGCATTATTTTCATTGGTGTTAGAAATTTATTTGGGTCATTATTTCCTATATTTTTGTGGATTATTAAAATGGTTTGACAATTATATATTAATTTTTAAAGGGTTGCTTGCATGATCAATTTATTATTAGATTATTTACCATGCATGCTATGTGTTTGTGAAAATGCCCGTATAGCATTGTGCACTATTTTCAGTATCTTTTATCCTACTACTCTGAATGCTTGCATTTCACAAAACCCTTTTTCGTATCATATTCATTCAATATAATTGTCATTACAAACAGATTGTTAATAAGAAAGACTTGGTAATCTAACTTGGACGTTGAATGCTTGATCTATGCTACTCATGCCTTTGCCAGCATGCCAATAAACACCTTGCATTTAACTGTCTTCATATGCACTTGCTATATTTTCATTGATGCTTTTCACATGTAGTCATGACCATGTGCCAACATCCTTTGTTTCTAATGTGCATTGATTACCACAATTCCTGTTCTCTTTCTTGCTTTGACCCTCAATTTTACAAAGTTACTTTCTTTTTCCCTTTTCAGGATGGCCACCAAGAAGGGTAAAGAGAAAGCTACTCCCAAACCACCGGCAAGGAAAGGGACAAAAAGAACCCCAGCTGAGGACCCACAATCCCTATCCACTTGCACATCTTAGCATGCACCGAGGACGGTGCAATCTTTAAGTGTGGGGAGGTCGATACCGATCTCTACGGGTTAGTTACCTTCTTCTCAACACCAATATTTTACTTTAGTTGTTAGTTCATTGTTGCATTTGCATGTTTAATTGCATGCTTATTTGATTTTATGCATTTAGTTACTACTTGGTTAAAGTAATAAATTTCTTTTTTAGGACTCTATTTTTGAAAAATTTCACTAATTTAAAATCATAACTTTTGTGTTAAACTTGTTTGAAGTTGTATTTGGAACATGGTTTTTGAGCCAAAGAACACACAACCTATGAGATTTTGAGCTTATTTATATGGTTACATTATTTAACCATAAATTTTTATTCTTGTGTGTTTTCTTCACTATGATTGCAATCTTTGCTTTGTTCCATTCTATATGTCCAATATTTAGTGTATTTACATGCTTGCATATGATTGAGGCCATTATTTGATTTTAGCTCACTTATCCCAAATAAGCCTACCCTTTACATCACCCTTGTCAGCCACTTTAAGCTTTTTAATCCCATTTATTCTATATTTTACCACATCACTAGCCTTAAGCAGAAAAACAAATTAAATACCCCAATTGAATCTTTGGTTAGCTTAAGATAGAGATTGTGCATCAACTAAGTGTGGGGAAATTGTGGGAACATGGGTTAATAAGGGAATGTATCATGTTTCTAATTTATTTGAATATTGGGAATTTGGGAACCTACTCATGAAAAACCAAAATAGAAAAATAATAGAAAATCCATGTGCATTGATAAGTTATGTTTATTTCTCCACAAAAAAAAGAGAGAAAAAAAGAGAAAAATCCAAAAATATTCAATAAATAAGTAAATAAATAAGGGGACAAAATTACCCCAATGCTAAGTTAATAAAAAGATCAATGCACATGTGATAAAAGTAAAGAAATATCAAAATTTTGGTACATGAGTATGGGAATCATACAAAAGTGAGAATTATGGGTAGCTAGGCATGAATTTAAAAGTATATAGAGTATATGTATATTAGGTGAGAGCTTAGGTTAATTAAAGATTCATATTATAGCTCACTTGGCCATACATATATCCTCACCCTTACCTTAGCCCCATTACAACCCTGAAAAGACCTCATGATGTTTGCATTGGTATATTAAATATTTGTTGATTGGTTAGATGAAGAACAAAGTTTAGAAAGCATGATTAGAGAAGAGTAGAGTGAATTGCTCTATACACTTGAGAGATTAGAGTGATATACACTACCAGTGAGGGTTCAATGCTTGATTCTATGTTCCCTGCTTTCATGAGCCATCTTCTTATAAGTTTACTTGTTTTTTATTATATGATTTGAATTAGTGAAATCTGATTTATGTTTGTCTTGAAGAGCTTATTTACTTTTAACCAAGTAGATAGAAACATCTTAGCATGTAGTTGCATTCATATAGATAGGTTGCATTTCATACTTTCTACCATTCCTCTTCATCTTTATAGTTTCTCTTGAGCTTAGCATGAGGACATGCTATTGTTTAAGTGTGGGGAGGTTGATAAACCACTATTTTATGGTTTATCTTGTGCTCAATTGAGTGGTTTTTATTAACTCTTTACCCACTTATTCATACTATTTGCATGAGTTTACATTCTCCTTCCTGATTTTGTGCTATGATTGAAAACATGTTTTCTTTGGTCTTAATTTGCTAATGTTAATCCTCTCTTATTACCATTAGATAATTGATATGTGTGTTAAGTGATTACAGAGATTACAGGGCAGGAATGGCTCAGAGGATGGAAAGGAAGCATGCAAAAGTGGAAGGGATACAAGAAGTTGAAGAAACTGCTAAGCTGTCCAGCCTGACCTCTTCGCACTCAAACGGCTATAACTTTAGCTATATAGGTCCAAACGACGCGGTTCTAGTTGAGTTGAAAAGCTAACGCCCATGGCTTCGATTTGATATATAATTTGTCATAGCTGCCTTGATGTTAGGCGATGCGAACGCGTGAATGACGCGTCCGCATCGCATCTGCGAACTTCAATCCACGCGGCCGCGTGGACGACGCCTCCACGTCACCTTCTTGTGACCTGAACATAACAGAAAACACAGATTAGAGGATATAAAGTGGGAGAATGTATCCATTCATAATAAGCTTTCACATTCATAATTTTAGGAGTAGATGTAGAACCTCTCCTCTCTCTTAGGATTAGATTTAGGATTAGGATTAGGATTTCATCTTCTACAATCACAGGTTCAATGTTCTTTTTATTTATTTTCTCAATTTAATTTATTAATTCTTTTATGTTACAGATTATTCTTTGAATTAATATTTTTTGAGGCATTTCAGTTTATTATTGCTCTCTTTTATTTACATTATTGTTATTCCCATCTGAAGGCATTCTTATTCCAGTAGATTTACTTTTTCCCTTTTGGACTTGGTTAAGAAATCAGTAACTCAGGAGTTATCAAACTCAACGTGATTGATTATTGTTATCTTTGCTAATTGAATTGAACTTCAATAATCCCAATCTTTCCTTAGGGATTAACTAGGATTTGAAGATCAAATTAATTAGTCACTTGACCTTTCTTTGCTTTAGCAAAGGCTAACTAAGTGGAATTAAGATTCAATCTTCATCATCATTGATAAGGATAACTAGGATAGGACTTCCAATTTCTCATACCTTGTCAAAAGTTTATTTTACAGTTATTTATTTATTTTATTTGTCATTTAAATATATCTGTGCCCATTGCCCAAACTCCAAAACCCCCAATTTACAAAACTCATAACCAATAATAAGAACATACCTCCCTACAATTCCTTGAGAAGACGACCCGAGGTTTAAATACTCGGTTATCAATTTTAAAAAGGGGTTTGTTAGTTGTGACAACCAAAACATTTGTACGAAGGGATTTCTGTCGGTTTAGAGCGCGACTGTTTTTATAAAATTCTTTACCAGCAAAAATTCCAACGTCACTTTGCTTGTTTGTGCATTAATTAGGAACGCCTAAGTGAATTTACTATGTTAATTGTTATATTCGCTAATTGTAGTACTTGTATAATAGTTGTGTTTTCCCTTACTTGCTTGTTTGTTTGTCCGGTATCACTGGTGTTGGAGGATCGGAGGAAAGGCTGGGAAGTTAGGGAGTTTAGTCAAGTTTAAGGTCTAGCTAAGTTAGAATCTTAGAAGACCACCCATTTATGGTTTCTATTTTACATCTTTAAATTTTATAATCTGAGTGTCGGCGTTCTAGGATTGCCTCTTGCATTCCTAATACCTTATATCTTATGTACCTAGCACCTTTACTACGCTGAGAACCTACGGTTCTCATTTCATACGAATATTTGTGGTTTTCAGATACAAGTCAGGCGCCACCTCGTCGAGGAATGCTGGAAGCTTCTGATAGCGGAGATCCTTGTCTTTGGGGCTTTATTTTGGATATATGTATATATGTAGATACTTTTATCTCTACTGCTTATGTATTTGATGTTTTAACTTCAATTTAGAGGCTATTTTGGAGAAATAGGTTCTGTAACTCTGTATTTTGGGCTTATTTTTTGTTTCTCCTATATATATGTATATATACTTATGTGCTCAAACCGGTTTATCTTCACGAGCCGAGTCTTGAGCTTTGATATTTGTACCATGGAACTCTCTTTCGGTTATATTTATGTTAGCTTCTCCTACCTTTTTCATTTAACGTTATGTGTCGTGAGTGTTGCGCTTTTCGTTTTACCGTTTTCGATTTTAAACTTTTCTTCGAAAGCTCCCAGAATAAATCTTCTTCAACTATATTATATATCTAAGTTTTTATTTTTAGATGTCGTAGCACCTCGCCGCCTCTATTTTACATCCTAGGTGTAAAGCTCTGTGTGGTAGGGTGTTACATTATGGTATCTGATGTAGGATTATTATCGGTTTAAGAATTTCTCAATAGAAAAGGAACTTCGTTGCAAGCATAGTTCCAAACCAACAAACAATCCTCAGTCAAAGTTTAATTGTTTGTCACAAGTACAAACCCAATAAAAACTGAGAATATTTAAACCTCAGGTCGTCTCTCAAGAAATTGCAGGGAAGTGTGCATATTATTGGTTATGGAGTGTATTTTGGGTTTTTGGGTTTGATAGACAAGGAAATAAAATTAACAACTAAGAAATTATTAAGCTAAAAGTCACTCAAGGTAAGAATCAAGAGTCAAGGTTTTCTATCTTGGATTATTGACCATAACATGGTGATTATAAAGGGTTAATTCTACTTATTTGCCCTCTAACATCGGAGGATTAAGTCAAGTGGACGTGATTGGTCCTAAAACCAATTAACAACCCTGAATCACCAATGAAACTGGACATCAATAATCTCAAGGGACCTAAGTCCTCAATCACAGGTCAAGAGTGCAAAAATCTACTCTAAAATCCAACCAAGCATTTTATCAAACACTTGGAAGGCATAAAAAGAAAGCATGTTAAAATTGCACAAATAATAAAATCTAACAACTACCAATTGCAAGAAATTAACAATAACAACTAAAGAAAGCAATAATAAAATGAAAACATAAATTGCATGAATAGAAATCAAAATCCACAAGAGTGCTCATAAACATAAAAATGACATAAAAGGAGAATTAACAATGTAAACTAAGAGAACAAAGATAGATTGCACACACTTATGCATTCTTTTTAAATTGAAACTAAATCAAAACAAGAATTAAACCTAAATCTAGGGAGATTCTAACCTAATTCTAGAGAGAAGAGAGAGCTTTTCTCTCTAGAATTCTAACCTAAAGCATGGTAAAAACTCCCTAATGACTACTTGGTTCATTCTCTATTCAATCCCTGGTTCAATAGCATCAGAAATGGGTTAGATTGGGCCCAAAATGCTTCAAAAATCGCTAGTCACGTGATGACTTTTGTGAAGCACGCTGATCCTGTCACGCGTACGCGTGACCTAACTGCATGGCAACTATGGCGAATTGCATATCATTTTTAAGCCCCGGATTTAGCTTTCCAATACAGCTGAAACCGCCTCATTTAGACCTCTGTAGCTTAAGTTATGATCGATTTAGTACGAAGAGGTCATGATTGACAGCTTAGCAATTTCTTCAATTCTTCATGAATTCTCCTACTTTGCATGCTTTTCTTCCATTTTCTTAAGTCATTCTTGCCTTCAAAACCTTAAATCACTCAAATAAACATATCAAGACATTGAATGGGAGAAAAGTGAATTAAATTTAGCAAATTAAGGGCCTAAAATGCATGTTTTCATTCTTAAGCACAATTTAGGAAAATTCACAAAGCTATGCTATTTTAATGAATAAAAGTAAGAAAAGTTGATAAAATCCACCAAATTCAATACAAGATAAACTATAAAATTGTGGTTTATCAATCTCCCCAGACTTAAACAATAGCATGTCCTCATGCTAAGCATCAACAAAGACAAGAAAAGGCCTCACCGGATGTATATACACTCTAATCGCTCAAGTGTTTAGGGTTGATTCTCTCAATTCTCCTCTAATCATGCTTTCTAAGATTTGTTTTTCATCTAACAATCAACAATTATTTAATGCATGCATACAAATATCATGAGGACTTTTCAAAGGTTGTAATGGGGCAAGGGTCAAGGTAAGGATATATATGGTCAAGTGAGCTTGAAATTCGAATCTTTGATTAACTTAAACTCTCACCAAACACATATAACAACCTATATAATTCAAATGCACACCTAACTACCCATTCTTCACTTTTTCACACACTTTTGCATTCTTTTCAATTCACATCTCATATGCATTGATTATTATTGAACTTTCCTTTGGAGCATTTTATCCCCTTTTTATTGCTTTATTTTTCTCTTTTTCTTTTTTTTTCTTATTTTTCTTTTGTTTTTCTTTTGTTTTTCTCTTTTTTTTTTAAATAAAATATATACAAGAGTATTAATGCATATGGTTTAAACATCTAATGCATGAGTATGTACCCAATTCCCAATATCTTCAACAAAAATACAAAAATACACTTTTATATCAACCAATGTTCCCAAACTTTCCCACACTTGAATGATACACATTTTCACTAGCCTAAGCTAGTCAAAGATCCAAATTAAGGACATTTATTATTTTCCCTTACGGATAGTGATGTGCTAAAATTAAAAACAAAAGAGGATTAAAATAGGCTCAAAATTTGCTAACAATGTTGGATAAAAGGGGTAAGGCTATTTGGGTAAGTGAGCTATTTGAAATGAAGGCCTCAATCATATAAATGCATTCATACACAAAATAATGGACATAAAGAATCAAACAAATTAAAGATTACAATCATAGAAAGAGAATAATACACACAATAATGGAAATAGTGGTTATATGATGCAACCACACAATTAGGCTCAAAACTCACAAGGTTCTGTGTTCTTAGCTCAAAAACATGTTCCACAATATATAATTCAAGCAAGTTTTATGAAGAATATATCAACTCAAATCAATTGGGATGTCAATGCCCTATATAAGAGGAGTTTTCTTAGAAAATTTTATTATTTTGACTCAGCTTATTATATATATTGGTGCACGAATTTGCAATCCGTACAACTAACCAGCAAGTGCACTGGGTCGTCCAAGTAATACCTTACGTGAGTAAGGGTCGATCCCACGGAGATTATCGGTTTGAAGCAATCTATGTTTATTTTATTAATCTTAGTCAGGATGTCAATAAGGTTATTTGGATTTAATTGTAAGAAGTAAAAGTGTTTGGAATAAGTAATTGTTACTTTATTAATAAAGAATATGTTGGGGTTTTGGAGATGCTTTGTCCTCTGAACTTCAACTCTTCCTTGAAATCCTTTTCCACACGCAAGGCTCCTTCCATGGCAAGCTGTATGTAGGGTGTCACCATTGTCAGTGGCTACCTCCCATCCTCTCAGTGAAAACGTTCCAGATGCTCTGTCACAGCACGGCTAATCAGCTGTTGGTTCTCGATCATGTTGGAATAGGATCCATTGATCCTTTTGCGTTTGTCATCACGCCCAGCAATTGCGAGTTTGAAGCTCGTCACAGCCATTCAATCCTTGAATCCTACTCGGAATACCACAGACAAGGTTTAGACCTTCCGAATCCTCAAGAGTTGCTGCCATCAATTCTAGCTTATACCACGAAGATTCTGATTAAGGAATCTAAGAGAAGCTCATTCAGTCTGATGTAGAACGGAGGTGGTTGTCAGGCACACGTTCATGGATCTGAGGAAGGTGATGAGTGTCATGGATCATCACCTTCTTCATGTTTAAGCGCGAATGAACATCTTAGATAGGAACAAGCGTGTTTAAATGGAAAACAAAGGTAATTGTATTAATTCATCGAGACGCTGCAGAGCTCCTCACCCCCAACAATGGAGTTTAGAGACTCATGCTGCCAAAAGGTACAAATTTCAGATCTAAAATGTCATGAGGTGCAAAGTAAATCTCTAAAAGTTGTTTAAATAGTAAACTAGTAACCTAGGTTTACAGAAAATGAGTAAACTATGATAGATAGTGCAGAAATTCACTTCTGGGGCCCACTTGGTGTGTGCTGGGGCTGAGACTTAAGCTTCTCACGTGCCTGGGGCTGTTTTGGGCGTTCAACGCCAGGTTGTAACCTGTTTCTGGCGTTGAACTCCAGCTTGTAACCTGTTTCTGGCGCTGGACGCCAGACAGCAGCATGATACTGGCGTTGAACGCCAGTTTACGTCATCTATCTTCGCGCAAAGTATGGACTATTATATATTGCTGGAAAGCCCTGGATGTCTACTTTCCAACGCCGTTGAGAGCGCGCCAATTGGACTCCTGTAGCTCCAAAAAATCCATTTTGAGTGCAGGGAGGTCAGAATCTAACAGCATCAGTAGTCCTTTTTCAGCCTAACTCAGATTTTTGCTTAGCTCCCTCAATTTCAGCCATAAAATACCTGAAATCACAGAAAAACATACAAACTCATAGTAAAGTCCAAAAATATGATTTTTGCCTAAAAAATAATAATATTTTACTAAAAACTAATTAAAACATATTAAAATCTACATGAAATTACCCCCAAAAAGCATATAAAATATCCGCTCATCATATATGCAATACCAAAAAAAAATGCAACTAAAAATTCTAAAAGACCTAGTAATAGAAGAAAATAAATGAAATGTGAAAGTGTTAGGATTAGAATTTGTCACCCAAAAATCACCGATTGGTCGGATGACCTCCCCACACTTAAAAGTTTGTATCGTCCTTGGTACATTCAAAGATGAGCAAGGGGGTACGGCGACTTTTCGGATTGCCACCTTCAGCTGGTGGATCAACTGGCTAGTGCGTGTTCTTTTCTCCGCTTCCCTTTTCGCTTATGGCGACTTATCCTAAAAGTAGAAAACAAGATAAGAAGACAAGTAAATGCAAAAGTAAGGAAGAATATATTGTTGGAAAGAGGTAAGAATTACTAAAATGAAGTGAGTGAATAAGTGTGTGATATTACAGAAAAATAGTGTGTGAGTTCTAAGTTTGCGCGCAGTTTAGAACACATACACTAGCATGAAAGGCTATGTCACAATTACACAAAAGAAGTAAGCACTTCACTCATTCTAGTGTGCTTGAGATTGTAACGACCCAACTTCTAGCCTGTCATGACCAAGGCTAGCAGCCAGGCGCTACTATATATTTAGCTGGCTTTAGATACTTTAGATCATATATTAAGTGTATACATATGAGCCTGTAGTGTTAGTCGAGAATCGTGTATCTAGTCGTGCATATTGAAATAAATGTAAATCAAGCAGTTAATACAAGAAACGGAAAAGCATAGCATAGCATACTCATATAATACATGAAACGCCCGGAGGCTTAATTCATCACAAAACACAATGAAAGGCTTCTTAATAGAACAAAGCACTTGAAGGTATGGATAAGCTATGCGGAATTTGAGGCAACGACAATAGATCAGAACAGTTTAGACTTGACAGAAGAAGAGCAAGAGAGGGAATGGCTTCAGCGTGCTAGAAGTATGTTATCCCGATGCTTTTGTTGTTTGATTATTCTTTTATCTGAATTGGAATGATATCCTGATTCACTCTACTTTTGTTTCTGCTTAAATTAAATCAGGGGTATTTGAGGAAGCTCTTAACTACTTCAGATCGTTAGCTCCGGAACTGAAGGAGGAAAGGGCATTGCTATTGGAGAAATGGCTCAACATGGAGGCTGCTTCGGGGAGCTTGGTGATGTTAGTTTAGTCCAGTCTAAGCTGCTAATGAGCCGATAATTTATACGCTTTTTGGCATTGTTTGTAGGTAGATTTTAGTATGAGTTAGTTAGTTTTTACTACGTTTTTATTAGTTTTTATGCAAAATTCACATATTTGGACTTTACTATGAGTTTGTGTGTTTTTCTGTGATTTCAGGTATTTTCTGGCTAAAATTGAGGGTCCTGAGCAAAAATCTGATTCAGAGGCTGAAAAAGGACTGCAGATGCTGTTGGATTCTGACCTCCCTGCACTCGAGATGAATTTTCTGGAGATACAGAAGCCCAATTGGCGCGCTCTCAATTGCGTTGAAAAGTAGACATCCAGGGCTTTCCAGCAATATATAATAGTTCATACTTTGCTCAAAGATAAACTACGTAAACTGGCGTTTAACGCCAGTTCCATGTTCCATTCTGGTGTAAACGCCAGAAACAGGTTACAAGTTGGAGTTAAACGCCCAAAACAGGTTACAACCTGGCGTATAACTCCAGAAACAGCCTAGGCACATGTAAAGCTTAAGTCTCAGCCCCAGCACACACCAAGTGGGCCCCGGAAGTGGATTTCTGCACTATCTATCGTAGTTTACTCATTTTCTGTAAACCTAGGTTACTAGTTTAGTATTTAAACAACTTTTAGAGATTTATTTTGCAGCACATGACATTTTAGATCTGAACTTTGTATCTTTGACGGTATGAGTCTCTAAACTCCATTGTTGGGGGGTGACGAGCTCTGCTGTGTCTCGATGAATTAATGCAATTATTTCTATTTTCTATTGAAACACGCTTGTTTCTAACTAAGATATTCATTCGCACTTCAATATGATGAATGTGATGATCCGTGACACTCATCACCATTCTCAACCTATGAACACGTGTCTGACAACCACCTCCGTTCTACCTTAGATTGAATGAGTATCTCTTGGGTTCCTGGCTCATGAGTTTGATCGCCTCTCCTGACAACAGAACTTTCAGATCCGTGAGACCAGAGTCTTCGTGGTATAAGCTAGAATTCATTGGCAGCATTCTTGAGATCCAGAAAGTCTAAACCTTGTCTGTGGTATTCCGAATAGGATCCGGGAAGGGATGACTGTAACGAGCTTCAAACTCGAGAGTGCTGGGCGTAGTGACAGACGCAAAAGGATCAATGGATCCTATTCCATCACAAGTGAGAACCGATAGATGATTAGCCATGTACATGGACCTTTTTCACTGAGAGGATGGATGGTAGCCATTGACAACGGTGATCCACCAACATACAGCTTGCCATGGAAGGAGCCTTGCGTGCGTGAAGAAGATGACAGTAGGAAAGCAGATATTCAGAAGACAAAGCATCTCCAAAACTCTAACATATTCTCCATTACTGCATAACAATTATTTAATTCATGCTCTTTTATTTTTCGTAATTCAAACTGATAATCATAATTGATATCCTGACTAAGAGTTACAAGATAACCATAGCTTGCTTCAAGCCGACAATCTCCGTGGGATTCGACCCTTACTCACATAAGGTATTACTTGGATGACCCAGTGCACTTGCTGGTTAGTGGTACGAGTTGTAAAAAAGTGTGATTTACAATTTCGTGCACCAGCTGCCGAAGAAGCTCAAAAAGAGAAGGCAAGTTACTACTGAAGATGGTTCTGCCAGGTTTGTATTTTGTTACTGTCAATATTCTATTTTTGCCATTCTGGTTATAAAAGCCTTTACTAGATTTCATATTAACTCCTATTCTTTTGATTTGGCAGAATTGGGGAATTCATCGACTATTTGTTCCCTGAAGAAATTCAGACGACTAATCTTAAGATCTTAGAAGCTGCATACCAGTGGAAGAAGCAAAAGTTGTCTTCTAGCGACAACTAACTATATTTTCATCTTTTGTCTTGTTTGTAACATTATATATGTTGGGGTGATTAGGGATGGCTTATTGTTAAAATCAAAACTGTTGAATACAATTATTGTGACTACAACTTAGCCCAGTTACGTCTTTAGAACATTCATTGTTTTAATCCACAAAACCAAATTTTCTTGATTTCTAATTAATATACTAAAATTGAGTTTTTTTCAATTAATTAAAGTGAAGTGCTAATTTTTTATGAGCTCTGTTTCCTCTCAAATAAAAGTATTTTTTTGGATATAATAATGACATTTATTATTATTTATCAATTTTTTTTACTTTTATTTCTCACATTTAATAAAAATTTCGTTTCAATATTTTAGGTATTAATTATACTCTAGTTACATAGTATTAAAATTGTGAACATGATCTCAATTCAATTTTGAACAATATCGGAAGCAAATATATATATATATATATATATATATATATATATATATATATATTAACTTATTATTTTTCCATCACATGACATATTCATTATTATATTTCAAATTTAGAGTTTTCATGATCTAACATTGTGGTGAAGAAATGACAAGTAAAAATGAATAAAAAAAACATAGGAATATTCCAAATGTAATTACCGTTAATCCTTTTTTCTTTAGTTTTCGAATATGTTATTTATTTTATTTATTTATTTAGAGTAATAACTAAATTTATTATAACTGTAGTACAATTATCTTTCAACTATTAGTATTATTGATATATTTTTAAAAATACTGATATATTATTAGTATATATAATAAGCAATAGTGAATTTTCTCACATGTTTATCATTTAGAAAATTTATAATTTCAACATAGTTCTTATTCTATTTTTTTTTTCACACCTAATGGCTATTGTCTAATATCTATGATCCTATCAATAGTATCACTTATAGTAGATTATACGAAGAGAAACTATGAAAAATAAAGACAAGAATTATAAGGCTAGAGAAAGTTCCATCCAAGTTTGACAAGAATAAGACGACTTACATAGAAATAGTTCTAATAGATGATAAGATTAGTTGATTCTTTTACTAAATTTTTTCATGTAATGCTAAATTCAGTTTATAAATAGAGTTTAATTTTGAGACACTGATAGTGAAAAGCGTTTTACTCAGTCCGTGCAATCACATCCGTTCTTTTGGATGACCATCCACGCAGTCAATGTGAAAGGTAGTTAGTTATTTTAACTGATGTGTCATTACGTAATTGAATGTACGTGTAAAACTACTTTACACTCTCAGTGCATCAAAATTAAATTCTTATAAATATTTGTAATTTGTATTTTAAGTTAATTTTATAAGTATACTATTGTACAAGTCAAAGACAATTCTTTTTAATAGCTTTGTGGATGCTAATTCTTTGATATTTAATTTATTTTGCAATACGATAAAATTTGTAAATCCTAAAAAATTAATAAATAATTAATCAATAAATTAATTTTTAATAAAAGAAATTAGAAATGTGAATTTTATGTTAAAATAAGATAGAGCTAAGTAAACAAGAATTTTGACACTAATTTCAAAGAATTTAGCCCAAAATTGGGCTGAACGAATCGAACCGATTAAACCGAGTCCAAACCGAGCCCAAAGACCAACACATAAAAAGAAAAAGATTCAGTTTCCTTCCCCAAAAAATTTCATTTTCATGTTGGGGCTGAAGGAAAGGGAGAAGAACGAGGGTGAAGTTCCAAACCTTCAGTTCCACTTCAATCTCATGTAACTT
The DNA here is from genome assembly GCF_014773155.1 of Arachis stenosperma. Lineage (NCBI taxonomy): Eukaryota > Viridiplantae > Streptophyta > Magnoliopsida > Fabales > Fabaceae > Arachis > Arachis stenosperma. Next base: position 110,039,276 of record NC_080378.1, read on the forward strand.
TTTGCTCGGAGCTCCAATTGCCGCACCGTTTGCGGCCATACGTCCGTGGCGTCGAGCTCTGCAGAGCCCAATGATTAATTTGGTAAGGAACCTTCAATTTGATTCTCAGCCTCTCTTTCTCCCAATTTTCGAAATTTATTAAAGTGATGTTGAGATTTTGGTTCTTTGATGTTATATGGTCCGATTAGCTTGAGAAAAATATTCACTCTTGCTTATTTGGTGTTCAGGTAAGGTAAGAATCCTAGAACTCTAGCCATTCCTTGTTTTGATTATGTTGGGTATTGAATTTTGGTGTTTATGTGTGATATGTGTGTATTAGGCTTGCAAATGTGTATGTTGGAGCTTGCTTGAGTACATTGGAGGCCTGTTGGAGTTTGGGAGACCTTGCCTTGGAGATTTTGAACCTTGAGAGTTGTATTTGGTGCCTTGGTGGTGTCTCAGAAAATATGTGAAAATCGGCCAACGTATGATTTAGGTTTCACGTACATAATATATAATGTTCTGTGAAGACTTAGGCTAGTTGACTTTAAGATAGGAATGAATGTATGAACATGTAAATTGATTAGTACTTAATGATAAATGATGAGTTTTTGCTTAATTGTTGATGTTGGAGTTGGGTTGTTGAATGATGACTTATTGGTGCTTGTAAAGTAGGAAAAGGAATGAATATGAGTTTGTGGTGTATGTTGTGACTAAAGTCATGAGAAATAGGTATGATATTAGGAATATATTGATGTATAATTGATTGAAGCAGGTTGTGGATGACTTTGGTAAAATAAATGGTATGTGGATATGCTAAATATATGTAATGGAAGTGTGATTTGAGTTTGGTTTAATGAAAATTGAGGTTTGGAGCTTTTTGTGTAAAATTGATTTTTGGCCGAAAAGCATAATTTGACTTCCGGACCACCAAATGGTTTCAAATTTATCTCATATGAAAAAATTGGGTCCGTGAAGATTACGCCGTTCGAAAAATGGATGAAAAATATTTTAAAACGAAAAAGTGATGCGCGTCGAAAGTTATGGGTTTTAAAATGGAATTCTGTAGCTTTATTGATGAGCGGATAATTTGTATACTTTTTGGCATTGTTTTTAGTATGTTTTTGATATGATCTAGTTAGTTTTTAGTATATTTTTATTAGTTTTTAGTTAAAATTCACTTTTCTGGACTTTACTATGAGTTTGTGTGTTTTTCTGTGATTTCAGGTATTTTCTGGCTGAAATTGAGGGACCTGAGCAAAAATCTGATCCAGAGACCAAAAAGGACTGCAGATGCTGTTGGATTCTGACCTCCCTGCACTCGAAGTGGATTTTCTGGAGCTACAGAAGCCCAATTGGCGCGCTCTCAACGGCGTTGGAAAGTAGACATTCTGGGCTTTCCAGCAATATATGATAGTCCATACTTTGCCCAAGATTTGATGGCCCAAACCGGCGTTCAAAGTCACCTCAAGAAATCCCAGCGTTAAACGCTGGAACTGGCACCCAAATGGGAGTTAAACGCCCAAACTGGCACCAGGGCTGGCGTTTAACTCCAAGAAGAGTCTCTACACGAAATTTGCTTCATTGCTCAGCCCAAGCACACACCAAGTGGGCCCGGAAGAGGATTTTTATGTCATTTACTCATTTCTGTACACCTTAGGCTACTAGTTTCTTATAAGTAAGACCTTTTGCTATTGTATTAGAAATCTTTGGATTATTTTTAGATCCTTTGATCATTGGGAGGCTGGCCTCACGGCCATGCCTAGACCTTGTTCTTATGTATTTTCAACGGTGGAGTTTCTACACACCTTAGATTAAGGTGTGGAGCTCTGCTGTACCTCGAGTATTAATGCAATTACTATTGTTCTTCCATTCAATTCCGCTTGTTCTTTGTCCAAGATATCACTTGTTCTTCAACTTGATGAAGGTGATGATTGACACTCATCATCATTCTCACCTATGAATAAGGTGACTGACAACCATTCTTGTTCTACAAGCATCTGAGGCTTAGTGAATATCTCTTGGATTTCTGATTGCACGATGCATGGTTGATCGCCTGACAACCGAGTGCTCGCCTGACAAACGAGCCAGCCATTCCGTGAGATCAGAGTCTTCGTGGTATAGGCAAGAACTGATGGCAGCATTCAAGAGAATCCGGAAGGTCTAACCTTGTCTGTGGTATTCTGAGTAGGATTCAATGATTGAATGACTGTGACGTGCTTCAAACCTGTAACCTACTGGGCGTTAGTGACAGACGCAAAAGAGTTATTCTATTCCGGTAGGGGAGGGAACCACACCGGTGATTGGCAGCACTGTGACAGAGTGTATGCATTAGCTTTCACTGCGAGGATGGGAGGTAGCTGCTGACAACAGTGAGACCCTACACGAGTTTGCCATGGAAAGGAGTAAGAAGGGCTGGATGAAGGCAGTAGGAAAGCAGAGAGACGGAAGGGAAGGCATCTTCATGCGCTTATCTGAAGTTCCTACCAATGAATTACATAAGTATCTCTATCCTTATCCTTTATGTTATTTTCGTTCATCACCATATACATCTGAGTTTGCTTGACTAAGATTTACAAGATGACCATAGCTTGCTTCAATACTAACAATCTCCGTGGGATCGACCCTTACTCACGTAAGGTTTATTACTTGGACGACCCAGTGCACTTGCTGGTTAGTTGTGCGAAGTTGTGTAATGCCATGGTATTGAGCCACCAAGTTCTTGGAGCCATTACCGGGGATTATTTGAGTTGTGAAAAAGTATTGTTCACAATTTCGCGCACCAAGTTTTTGGCGCCGTTGCCGGGGATTGTTCAAGTTTTGAGCAAGCTTTTGGTAACATCAGTGCCAAGATCCGGCAACAACATCAAGTTTTGGTGTTATTGCCCGGGATTGTTTAGGCTGGACAACTGACGGTTTATCTTGTTGCTTAGATTAGGTATTATTTTTTTTTTCGAAATTCTTGAAGATGAATTCTAGAGTTTCATGATGATTTGTTGAAATCTGGCTGGCTGAGAAGCCATGTCTAATCTGATTGGACCGAGGTTTCAACTTATCACCACAAGAGCTTGTTGATTTCTCGTCAATCTTGCTTTTGGAGCAGTGATTTGCTAAGGCTTGGCTGGCCTCTGGCCATGTCTAGTGTTTTGGACCGAAGCTTTCTTTGAAAGCTTGGCTGGCTGTGAAGCCATGTCTAATTCCTGGACCGGAGTCTTAGACTAGCATTGCACTGATTCCTGGAATTCTCATTAAGAATTTTGATACCTTTTTCCACTTAATTTTCGAAAATCACAAAAAAAAAATTTACAAAAATCATAAAATCCAAAAATATGTCTTGTTTGAGTCTAGAGTCTCATCTTAAGTTTGGTGTCAATTGCATGTTTTTGATATATTTTTCGAATCCATGCATGTACTTCTTTGTTTTGATCTTTGAATTCTATTGACTTGAATATCTTTGTGTCTCATATGCATTCTCATCTTGTTAGTGTCAGTAGTATACAAATGCTAAGTTTGGTGTCCTGCATGCATAGTTATTTGATTCTTGTTGCATTTTGATTGGTTCTTATTATTAAAAAAATCCAAAATATTTTTAATCTGTGTCCTTTCAAGTCAATTATACAGAGAATTGAAGATTCAGAACATACTGCAGAGGAATTATACAGAAAAAGCTGAGCATTCAAAAATGCCCAGTGAAGAAGACAGACTGGCGTTTAAACGCCAGCCAGGGTACCTGGTTGGGCGTTTAACGCCCAAAAAGGTAGCATTTGGGCGTTAAACGCCAGAATGTATACCATTCTGGGCGTTTAACGCCAGGATGGTGCTAGGGGGAATATTTTGTTTTCAAATCAATTTTTTTAGTTTTTCAAAATCAAATCTTTTTCAAATCAAATCTTTTCAATCAAATGTTTTTCAAAATCAATTTCTTTCCTTTTTAAAAGATACTTACTAACAATTAATGATTTGATTGAACATCTCAAAATTGTTGCCTTTTCTGTTGAGAAAGGTTTTATGTTTGAATCATATCTTTTCTTGTTAGGCAAGTTATTAATTTTTAAAATCAAATCTTTTTCAAATTGTTTTCAAATTATATCTTTTAAAATTGTTTTCAAATCATATCTTCTCAATCACATCTCTTTGACCATAACTTTTCAATCATATCTTCTTAACCACATCTTTTTCAAAATAGTTTTCAATCAAATCTTTTTGATGTCTAATTTCAAAATCTTTTTTTTCGAAAATCACTTGATTTCTTTCCCACTTTTGTTTTCGAAAATCAATTAGTGTTCTTCAAAAATGTTTTCAAAATTTTATAATTAATTTTCGAAAATTATCCCCCCCTTCTTCTTCACATCCTTCTATTTATGGAGTATCACTCCTTCTTAATGCACAATTCGAACTATATCTGATCAAGTTCGAATTCTCCTTCTTCTTTCTTCTATTTTTCTTTTCCTCTGACACCTAAAGGAATCTCTATACTGTGACATAGAGGATTCCACATTTTCTTGTTCCCTTCTCTTTCTTATGAGCAGGAGCAAAGACAAAGGCACTCTTGTTGAGGCTGATCCTGAACCTGAAAGGACCTTGAAGAGAAAGTTAAGAGAAGCCAAAACACAACTCTCTTTAGAGCAACTGACCGAATTCTTCAAGGAAGAAGAACAAATGGCAGCCGAAAACAACAACAATGCCAACAATGCAAGGAAGGTGCTTGGTGACTTTACTGCACCTACTCCTGATTTCTATGGGAGAAGCATCTCTATCCCTGCCATTGGAGCAAACAACTTTGAGCTTAAGCCTCAATTAGTTTCTCTAATGCAACAGAATTACAAGTTTCATGGACTTCCAATGGAAGATCCTCATCAGTTTTTAGCTGAGTTCTTGCAAATCTGTGATACAGTCAAGACTAATGGGGTTAACCCTGAGGTCTATAGACTGATGCTATTCCCTTTTGCTGTGAGAGACAGAGCTAGAATATGGTTGGACTCTCAACCTAAAGAAAGCCTGGACTCTTGGGAAAAGCTAGTCAATGCCTTCTTGGCAAAGTTCTTTCCACCACAAAGATGGAGTAAGCTTAGAGTGGAAGTCCAAACCTTCAGACAAAAGGATGGAGAATCCCTCTATGAAGCTTGGGAAAGATACAAACAATTAATCAGAAGATGTCCTTCAGACATGCTTTCTGAATGGAGCATCATAGGTGTTTTCTATGATGGTCTCTCTGAACTATCCAAGATGTCTTTGGATAGCTCTGCTGGAGGATCTCTTCATCTGAAGAAGACGCCTGCAGAAGCTCAAGAATTGATTGAAATGGTTGCAAATAACCAATTCATGTATACTTCTGAAAGAAATCCTGTGAACAACGGGACTAGTCAGAAGAAAGGAGTTCTTGAGATTGACACTCTGAATGCCATTTTGGCTCAGAATAAAATATTGACTCAACAAGTCAATCTGATTTCTCAAAGTCTGTCTGGAATGCAAAATGCACCAAACAGTACTAAGGATGCTTCATCTGAGGAAGAAGCTTATGATCCTGAGAACCCTTCAATGGAAGAGGTAAATTACCTGGGAGAACCCTATGGTAACACCTATAATTCTTCATGGAGAAATCACCCAAATCTCTCATGGAAGAATCAAGAGAGACCTCAACAAGGTTTCAATAATAATGGTGGAAGAAACAGGTTTAACAATGGTAAACCTTTTCCATCATCTTCTCAGCAACAGACAGAGAGCTCTAAGCAGAATACCTCTGACTTAGCAACCATGGTCTCTGATCTAATCAAAACCACTCAAAGTTTCATGACTGAAACTAGATCCTCCATTAGGAATTTGGAAGGACAAGTGGGTCAGCTGAGCAAGAAAATTACTGAACTTCCCCCAAGCACTCTCCCAAGTAACACTGAAGAAAATCCAAAAGGAGAGTGCAAAGCCATAAATATGGCCGAATTCTGGGAGGAAGAAGAGGCAGTGAACGCCACTGAGGAAGGCCTCACTGGACGTCCACTGGCCTCCAATGAGTTCCCCAATGAGGAACCTTGGGAGTCTGAGGCTCAAACTGAGACCATAGAGATTCCTTTAGACTTACTGCTGCCATTCTTGAGCTCTGATGAGTATTCTTCCTCTGAAGAGGATGAGTATGTCACTGAGGAGCAAGTTGCTAAATACCTTGGAGCAATCATTAAGCTGAATGACAAGTTATTTGGAAATGAGACTTGGGAGGATGAACCTCCTTTGCTCACCAAAGAACTGGATAACTTGTCTAGGCAGCAATTGCCTCAAAAGAGGCAGGATCCTGGGAAGTTTTCTATACCTTGTACCATAGGCACCATGACCTTCAAGAAGGCCTTGTGTGACTTAGGGTCAAGTGTAACCTCATGCCCCTCTCTGTAATGGAGAAATTAGGGATCTTTGAGGTGCAAGCTGCAAAAATCTCACTAGAGATGGCAGACAACTCAAGAAAACAAGCCTATGGACTTGTAGAGGATGTTCTGGTTAAGGTTGAAGACCATTACATTCCTACTGATTTCATAGTCCTAGAGACTGGGAAGTGCATGGATGAATCCATCATCCTTGGCAGACCCTTCCTAGCCACAGCAAAGGCTGTGATTGATGTTGATAGAGGAGAGTTGATCATTCAAGTGAATGAAGAATCCTTGGTGTTTAAGGCCCAAGGATATCCCTCTGTCATCATGAAGAAGAAGCATGAAGAGCTTCTCTCAAAACAGAGCCAAACAGAGCCCCCACAGTCAAAATCTAAGTTTGGTGTTGGGAGGCCACAACCAAACTCTAAGTTTGGTGTTGAACCCCCACATTCAAACTCTAAGTTTGGTTTTGGGAAGTTCCAACACGGTTCTGAGCATCTCTGAGGCTCCATGAGGGTCCTCTGTCAAGCTAATGACAGTAAAGAAGCGCTTGTTGGGAGGCAACCCAATGTTTTATAATTAATTATTTTCTTTTGTTATTTTATCTTTTTTTTTTTGTAGGTTGATGATCATAAGAAGTCACAAAAACAATGAAAAAAGCAAAAACAAAATGAAAAACAGGAAGAAAAATAGCACACCCTGGAGGAAGATGCTGCTGGCGTTTAAACGCCAGTCAGCCTAGCAGTTGGGCGTTTAACGCCCAGTCTGGCACCCTTCTGGGCGTTTAACGCCAGAAAGGGGCACCAGACTGGCGTTAAACGCCAGTAAAGGGTAAAAACCTGGCGTTAAACGCCAGGAATGGGCACCAGCCCGGCGTTTAACGCCAGAAATGGGTCAAAACGTGGATTTTGATGCCATTTGGTGCAAGGATGCTTTTTTCTTGACACTACAGGATCTGTGGACCCCACAGGACCCTACTATCATTCTCTCTCTTCTTCCCCCATTCACCAATCACCTCAACACCTCTTCCCCAAAAACCCCTCACCTATCAAATCCCATCTTTATCTTCACCATTCACATCCATCCTTCATAAATCCCCACCAACCTCACCCTTCAAATTCAAACCACTTTCCCCCCCTAACCCACCCATAATGGCCGAACCATTCACCCCCCTCTCTCCTATATATACCCTTCTTCAACCCTTCATTTTCACACAACCTAAACACCACTTCTCCCCCTCTTTGGCCGAATACACCACCATCCCCCTCCTCCTCATTTCTTCTTCTTCTACTCTCTTCTTTCTTCTTTTGCTCGAGGACGAGCAAACATTTTAAGTTTGGTGTGGTAAAAGCGTTGCTTTTTCGTTTTTCCATAACCATTTATGGCATCCAAGGCCGGAGAAACCTCTAGAAAGAGGAAAGGGAAGGCAAAAGCTTCCACCTCCGAGTCATGGGAGATGGATAGATTCCTCTCAAGGGTGCATCAAGACCACTTCTATGAAGTTGTGGCCTTGAAGAAGGTGATCCCCGAGGTCCCCTTTTCACTCAAAAAGGGTGAATATCCGGAGATCCGCCATGAGATTCAAGAAGAGGTTGGGAAGTTCTTACCAACCCCATTCAACAAGTTGGAATCTTGATGGTTCAAGAGTTCTATGCCAATGCATGGATCACCAAGAACCATGACCAAAGTGTGAACCCGAATCCAAAGAATTATCTCACTATGGTTCGGGGGAAATACTTGGATTTTAGTCCGGAAAGTGTGAGGGTGGCGTTCAACTTGCCTATGATGCAAGGAGATGAGCATCCTTACACTAGAAGGGTCAACTTTGATCAAAGGTTGGACCAAGTCCTCACAGGCATATGTGAAGAGGGCGCACAATGGAAGCAAGATTCAAGAGGAAAGCCGGTCCAATTGAGAAGGCATGACCTCAAACCCGTGGCTAGAGGATGGTTAGAGTTCATACAACGCTCAATCATTCCCACTAGCAACCGGTCCGAAGTTACCATAGACCGGGCTATCATGATCCATAGCATCATGATTGGAGAAGAAATAGAGGTTCATGAGGTTATAGCCCAAGAACTCTATAGGGTGGCAGACAAGACCTCTACCTTGGCAAGGTTAGCCTTTCCTCACCTCATTTGTCACCTCTGTTATTCAGTAGGAGTTGACATAGAGGGAGACATTTCCATTGATGAGGATAAGCCCATTACCAAGAAAAGGATGGAGCACACAAGAGATCTCACTCATCATGAGATCCCTGAGATTCCTCAAGGGATGAATTTTCCTCCACAAAACTATTGGGAGCAACTAAACACCTTGATGAGCGGATGATTTGTATACTTTTTGGCATTGTTTTTAGTATGTTTTTGATATGATCTAGTTAGTTTTTAGTATATTTTTATTAGTTTTTAGTTAAAATTCACTTTTCTGGACTTTACTATGAGTTTGTGTGTTTTTTTGTGATTTCAGGTATTTTCTGGCTGAAATTGAGGGACCTGAGCAAAAATCTGATCCAGAGACTCAAAAGGACTGCAGATGCTGTTGGATTCTGACCTCCCTGCACTCGAAGCGGATTTTCTGGAGCTACAGAAGCCCAATTGGCGCGCTCTCAACGGCGTTGGAAAGTAGACATCCTGGGCTTTCCAGAAATATATGATAGTCCATACTTTGCCCAAGATTTGATGGCCCAAACCGGCGTTCAAAGTCACCTCAAGAAATCCCAGCGTTAAACGCTGGAACTGGCACCCAAATGGGAGTTAAACGCCCAAACTGGCACCAAGGCTGGCGTTTAACTCCAAGAAGAGTCTCTACACGAAATTTGCTCAGCCCAAGCACACACCAAGTGGGCCCGGAAGTGTATTTTTATGTCATTTACTCATCTATGTACTAGTTTTCTATAAGTAGGACCTTTTACTATTGTATGAGGACATCTTGGTAGCTATCTTTGAGTTTTATGCTATCTTAGATCATTGGGAGGCTGGCCATTCGGCCATGCCTAGACCTTATGCTTATGTATTTTCAACGGTGGAGTTTCTACACACCATAGATTAAGGTGTGGAGCTCTGCTGTACCTCGAGTATTAATGCAATTACTATTGTTCTTCCATTCAATTCCGCTTGTTCTTTATCCAAGATATCACTTGTTCTTCAACATGATGAAGGTGATGATTGACGCCCATCACCATTCTCACCCATGAACAAGGTGACTGACAACCATTCTTGTTCTACAAGCATCTGAGGCTTAGTGAATATCTCTTGGATTCCTGATTGCACGATGCATGGTTGATCGCCTGACAACCGAGTGCTCGCCTGACAAACGAGCCAACCATTCCGTGAGATCAGAGTCTTCGTGGTATAGGCAAGAACTGATGGCAGAATTCAAGAGAATCCGGAAGGTCTAACCTTGTCTGTGGTATTCTGAGTAGGATTCAATGATTGAATGACTGTGACGTGCTTCAAACCTGTAACCTACTGGGCGTTAGTGACAGACGCAAAAGAGTTATTCTATTCCGGTAGGGGAGGGAACCAAACCGGTGATTGGCAGCACTGTGACAGAGTGTGTGCATTAGCTTTCACTGCACGGATGGGAGGTAGCTGCTGACAACAGTGAGACCCTACACGAGCTTGCCATGGAAAGGAGTAAGTGGTGGACGAAATTGTGATTCCTATTTTATGCCTTATGGCATCATTGTGAGATTATTCCTTTTAGAAATTGGCCTTCCTTCACAACTCCGTTCAACTAACCAGCAAGTGTACTGGGTCGTCCAAGTAATAACCTTACGTGAGTAAGGGTCGAATCCACAGAGATTGTTGGTATGAAGCAAGCTATGGTCACCTTGCAAATCTCAGTCAAGAGGATAAAATTGATTGATGGTTATTGGAATAAATAAATAAATAATAAACTAAATAATAAAAAAGATAGAAATACTTATGCAGATTCATTGGTAGGAATTTCAGATAAGCGGAATGGAGATGCTGTAGAGCTCTCGGACGCCTGCTCTCCTATTCCTTCTACTCAATCCTTCTTACTCCTTTCCATGGCAAGCTTTGTATAGGGGTTCACTATCAGCTGTGGCTACTTTCATTCCTCTCGGGGAAATAACCTGTGCGGCTGTCACTCGCACAGCTAACCAGTCTGGAGGCATCACCCATGGTTGATAGCTACATCCCATCCTCGCAGTGAAAGCTACACACGCACTCTGTCACAGCACGGCCAATCACCGGTTGGTTCCCGCTCCTACTGGAATAGAATCCCTCTTTTGCGTTTGTCACTAACGCCCAGCAGGTTAAAGTTTGAAGCACGTCACAGTCATTCATGAACGGAATCCTACTCGGAATACCACAGACAAGGTGAGACTTTCCGGATTCCCAGGATCCTACTCGGAACACCACAGACAAGGTTGGACTTTCCGGATCCAGATAAATGCCGCCATCCATCTAGCTTATACCACGAAGATTCTGTTGGGGAATCTAAGAGATACACATTCAAGCTTGTGGTGCATGTAGAACGTAAGTGGTTGTCAATCACGCGCGTTCATGAGTGAGAATGTTAATGAGGGTTATTAACTCATCACATTCATCATGTTCTTGGGTACGAATGAATATCTTGGAATAAGAATAAAAGAGGAATTGAATAAAAGAAAATAGAACTTCATTAATCTTTGAGGTACAGCAGAGCTCCACACCCTTAATCTATGGTGTGCAGAAACTCCACCGTTGAAATACATAAGCAAAGAGTTCAGGCATGGCCGAATGGCCAGCCCCTCTAACGTGATCAATGATCTCCTAAGATGAAGAATAAAACAAAACTGAGACCAAAGATGTACGTGGTCAAAAGACTAATACAATAGTTAAATGTTCTATTTATAATAAACTAGCTCCTAGGGTTTACATGAGTAAGTAATCGATGCATAAATCCACTTCCGGGGCCCACTTGGTGTGTGTTTGGGCTGAGCTTGATCAATCCACGTGTAGAGGCATTTCTTGGCGTCAAACTTCAGGTTATGACGTGTTTTGGGCGTTTGACTCCGGATCATGACGTTTTTCTGGCGTTTTACTCCAGACAGCAGCATGTACTTGGCGTTTAACGCCAAGTTACGTCGTCATTCTTCGATTAAAGTATGGACTATTATATTGCTGGAAAGCCCTGGATGTCTACTTTCCAACGCCGTTGAGAGCGCGCCAATTGGAGTTCTGTAGCTCCAGAAAATCCATTTCGAGTGCAGGGAGGTCAGAATCCAACAGCATCAGCAGTCCTTTTGTCAGCCTTTTTCAGAGTTTTGCTCAAATCCCTCAATTTCAGTCAGAATTTACCTGAAATCACAGAAAAACACACAAACTCATAGTAAAGTCCAGAAATGTGAATTTAACATAAAAACTAATGAAAACATCCCTAAAAGTAGCTCAAACTTACTAAAAACTATGTAAAAACAATGCCAAAAAGCGTATAAATTATCCGCTCATCACAACACCAAACTTAAATTGTTGCTTGTCCCCAAGCAACTGAAAATCAATTAGGATAAAAAGAAGAGAATATACTATAAAGTCCAAAATATCAATGAATATTAATTTAATTAGATGAGCGGGACTTGTAGCTTTTTGCTTCTGAACAGTTTTGGCATCTCACTTTTTCCTTTGTAGTTTAGAGGTATTGGCGTCTCTGGGGGAACTTAGAATTTGGGATAGTGTTATTGACTTTCTTATTTAAGCATGTTGATTCTTGAACACAGCTACTTATGAGTCTTGGCTGTGGCCCTAAGCACTTTGTCTTCCAGTATTACCACCGGATACACAAATGCCACAGACATATAACTGGGTGAACCTTTTCAGATTGTGACTTAGCTTTGCTAAAGTCCCCTAGTTAGTGGTGTCCAGAGCTCTTAAGCACACTCTTTAGCTTTAGATCACGACTTTAACCACTCAGTCTCAAGCTTTTCACTTGGACCTTCATGACACAAGCACATGGTTAGGGACAGCTTGATTTAGCCGCTTAGGCCTGTAATTATTTTCCTTGGGCCCTCCTATCCATTGATGCTCAAAGCCTTGGATCTTTGGCTTTTATTCCTTTTGATTGTAATTATATATTATATATATATATATATATTTTTTTTTTCACTGCTTTTTCTTGCTTCAAGAATCAATTTCATGATATTTTTCAGATCATCAATAACATTTCTCTTTGTTCATCATTCTTTCAAGAACCAACAATTTTAAACACTCACAAACAACAAGATCAAAAGACATATGCACTGTTCATTCATTCATTCAGAAAACAAAAGCATTGTCACCACATCAATATAATTAAACTAAATTCACTAATAATTTCGAAAATTATGTACTTCTTGTTCTTTTGAATTAAAACATTTTTCTTTTAAGAGAGGTGAGGGATTAATGGAATTGAATAGGATATCATCTTAATGGCACTGTTACATACTAATGATCATGAAATAGAGACACAAAAACATAAATAACATAATACTTAAAAACCGAAAATAGAAAGAAAATAAAGACAAGGAATGAATCCACCTGAGTGAAGGTGGCGCCTTCTTGAAGGTGCAATGGTGTCCTTAAGCTCTTCTATGTCCCTTCCTTGCCTTTGTTGCTTCCAATATTTGTGTGGTGGATAACTTATTCCCTGAGGTATCTCAGGGATCTCTTGATTTGCAGCCACATGTTCTACCACTGAGCTAAGACGGCTTATATTTTTAAATTCATCTCCCAAGATTCAGAGGTGGAAGCTTTTGTCTTCCCTTTGAGGTTTCTCTGGCTTTTAGGTGCCATTAATGGTAATGGAAAAGCAAAAAAGCTATGCTTTTACCACACCAAACTTAAAATATTGCTCGCCCTCGAGCAAGAAAAGAAAAGAAAAGTAGAAGAAGAAAAGAGATGGAGGAGAGTGAGGGGAGATGGATTCGGCTATATGGGTGGGATTGGGTGGGAAAGAGAAGGTGAATTGTAAAGGTAGGTGGGGTGTATAGGGAAGAGTGGATAGATGTAAGTGGTGAATGAAGAAAAGATGGGATGAACATGAATATAGAGAGATAGGGCGAGGTAGATGGGGATCCTGTGAGGTTTACAGATCCTGTGGTGTCAAGGAATTCCATCCCTGCACTAAATAGGCATGTAAAATGCCTTTGTGCACCATTCTGGCGTGTAAATTGCCTCCATGCATCATTCTGGCGTTCGAACGCCCATTGGTGCACGTTCTGGGCGTTAAACGCCCATGTAATGCATGTTTCTGGCGTTGAACGCCAGTTTCATGCTTGTTCCTGGCGTTCAGCGCCAGTTTGTCCTTGCTGTGCACCATCCTGGCGTTAAACGCCAGGATGTAGCTTGTTTTGGGCGTTCAGCGCCAGAATGGTGCACATTCTGGCGTTTAACGCCGGCCAGATGCACCTTCTGGGCGTTGAACGCCAGCCCGTGCGTCCTCCAGGGTGAAAAATTTTTTCTTCTGTTTTTGACTCTGTTTTTAATTTTTTTGATTTTTTTCGTGACTCCTCATGATCATGTACCTAATTAAACATAAAAATAACAAAGAAATAAAATAAAATAAAATTAGATAAATAAAATTGGGTTGCCTCCCAACAAGCGCTTCTTTAGTGTCAATAGCTTGACAGTGGCTCTCATGGAGCCACAAGGTGATCAGATCAACTTAAGTGTGGTATTCCCAACACCAAACTTAGAGTTTGGATATGGGGTTTGGACACCAAACTTAGAGTTTGGTTGTAGCTTCACAACACCAAACTTAGAGTTTGACTGTGTGGGCTCTTCTTGAACTGAGAGAAGCTCTTCATGCTTACTCTCTTTTGTCACAGAGGGATGGCCATGTGCTTGAAACACAAGGTATTCTCCATTTAATTGGAGGACTAATTCTCCTCTGTGGACATCTATCACAGCTTCTGCTGTGGCTAGGAAAGGTCTTCCTAGGATGATGCATTCATCATCTTCCTTCCTAGTGTCTAGGATTATGAAATCAGTAGGGATGTAAAGGCCTTCAACCTTTACTAGCACGTCCTCTACTATCCCATGAGCTTCTCTCATGGACTTGTCTGCCAATTATAATGAAAACAAGGCAGGTTGTACCTCAATGATTCCCAGCTTCTCCATTACAGAGAGTGGCATAAGGTTTATTCCTGACCCCAGATCACATAGAGCTTTTTCAAAGCTCATGGTGCCAATGGTGCAGGGTATTAGGAACATGCCAGGGTCTTGTTTCTTTTGAGGTAGAGTTTTCTGAATCCAAGTATCCAGTTCACTAATGAGCAAGGGAGGTTTACTTTCCCGAGTCTCATTACCAAACAGCTTGGCATTCAGCTTCATGATAGCTCCTAAATACAGAGCAGCTTGCTCTCCAATCACATCTTCATCCTCTTCAGAGGAAGAATATTCTTCAGAGCTCATGAATGGCAGAAGGAGATTTAAAGGAATCTCTATGGTCTCTAAATGAGCCTCAGATTCCTCAGGATCCTTAATAGGAGACTCCTTCTTGTTTAGGGGACGTCCCAGGAGGTCTTCCTCACTGGGATTTTCGTCCTTCTCCTCCCCTATGCATTCGGCCATGTTGACTAAGTCAATGGCTTTGCACTCTCCTTTTGGATTTTCTTCTGTATTGCTTGGGAGAGTACTGGGAGGAGTGTCAATGACTTTCTTACTCAGCTGGCCCACTTGTGCTTCCAGATTTCTAATGGAAGATCTGGTTTCATTCATGAAACTGAAAGTGGCCTTTGACAGATCAGAGACTATATTAGCTAAATTAGAATTATTTTGTTCAGAGTTCTCTGTCTGTTGCTGAGAAGATGATGGATATGGCTTACTATTATTCAGCCTGTTGCGTCCACCATTGTTAAAACCTTGTTGAGGCTTTTGTTGATCCTTCCAGGAGAAATTTGGATGATTTCTCCATGATGGGTTATAGGTGTTTCCAT
The DNA here is from genome assembly GCF_014773155.1 of Arachis stenosperma. Lineage (NCBI taxonomy): Eukaryota > Viridiplantae > Streptophyta > Magnoliopsida > Fabales > Fabaceae > Arachis > Arachis stenosperma. The sequence goes on from NC_080378.1 coordinate 110,054,531, forward strand.
AAGGTTCACCCATGTAATTAACCTCTGCCATGGCAGGGTTCTCAGGATCATAAGCTTCTTCAGAAGCTGCCTCTCTATTACTGTTGGATGCATATTGCAATCCATTCAGATTTTGAGAGATCATGTTGACCTGTTGAGTCAACACTTTGTTCTGAGCCAATATGGCATTCAGAGCATTAATTTCAAGAACTCCTTTCTTCTGAGGTACCCCATTATTCACGGAATTCCTCTCAGAAGTGTACATGAATTGGTTGTTTGCAACCATGTCAATGAGTTCTTGAGCCTCTTCAGGCGTTTTCTTCAGGTGAATAGATCCACCTGCAGAATGATCCAATGACATTTTCGAAAATTCAGAGAGACCATAATAGAATATATCTAATATGGTCCATTCTGAAAACATGTCAGATGGACATCTCTTGGTCAGCTGCTTGTATCTTTCCCAGGCTTCATAGAGGGATTCACCATCTTTTTGTTTGAAGGTTTGAACATCCACTCTCAGCTTGCTCAGCTTTTGAGGAGGAAAGAACTTATCTAAGAATGCAGTGACAAGCTTATCCCATGAGTCCAGGCTATCTTTGGGTTGTGAATCCAACGATACTCTAGCTCTGTCTCTTACAGCAAAAGGAAAAAGCAAGAGTCTGTAGACTTCAGGATTAACTCCATTCGTCTTTACAGTGTCACAGATCTGCAAGAACTCAGTTAAAAACTGGTAAGGATCTTCAGATGGAAGTCCATAAAACTTGCAGTTTTGTTGCATCAAAGCAACTAGTTGAGGTTTAAGCTCAAAGTTATTGGCTCCAATGGCAGGAATGGAGATGCTTCTTCCATCAAACTTGGACGTTGGCTTTGTGAAGTCACCAAGCATTCTCCTTTCATTATTATTATTTTCGGCCATCACCTCTTGTGCTAATGTTTCTGAAAGGTTGTTTCTCTTAAAGACGTTGGCTTCTCTTAATTTTCTCTTCAGAGTCCTTTCAGGTTCTGGATCAACTTCAACAAGAGTGCCTTTATCCCTGTTCCTGCTCATATGAAAGAAAAGGGAACACAAAAAAAGAAAAGGAAGCCTCTATGTCACAGTATAGAGATTCCTTTATGTTAGTAGAAGAAGAAAGGGGGTAGAAGAATGAAGAAGGGGGTGACAAAGAATGTAATGTAATGGAAGAAACACAACTGTGAGGATGGCAGAGATGTGAGATGAGATGTTAGAATATGAATGAAGAGAGGTGAAGAGAAGTGTTAGTAATTAATTAATTAAATAGAAGAGGAGAAGAGAAGGAAGAATTCGAAAATAAATTAGAAAAGATGGTTAGTGATTTTCGAAAATTTAGAAATAAATTATAATTAAAATTTAAACATGAAACAATTAATTAATTAAAAAGAATTTTTGAAAAGGGATGGAGATATTTTCGAAAATAGAAGAGGGGAAAGTAGTTAGGTGGTTTTGAAAAAGATAAAAAACAAACAAAAAGTTAGTTAGTTGATTGAAAAAGATTTGAAATCAAAATTTTAAAAGATAAAAAGATAATAAGTTAGATAAGATTTTTTTGAAATCAAATTTGAAAAATATAAAATTTTGGAAAAGATAAGATAAAAGATAAAAAGATTTTTAAGAAAAAGATATTTTGAAAAAGATTTAATTTTTTTAAAAAATACTTAGCTAACAAGAAACTACAAGATAAGGTTCTAGAACTTAAAGATTGAACCTTTCTTAACAAGCAAGTAACAAACTTCAAATTTTTGAACCAATCACATTAATTATTAGCTAATTTTCGAAAATTAGATGTAAAGATAAGAAAAAGATTTTGAAAATATTTTGAAAAAGATTTTTAAAATTTTCGAAAATAAATAAAAAATGAAAAAAATATGATTTTTGAAAAAGATTTTGAAAAGATGAGATTTTTAAAATTGAAATTTTGACTTGACTTGTAAGAAATAACTAATTTTGAAAATTTTGACCAAGTCAATCCCAAAATTTCGAAAATTTGGAGGAAAATAAGGAAAAGATATTTTTTTTTGATTTTTGAATTTTTAATTATGAAAGAGAAAAACAACAAAAACACTTTATGCATGAGATTTTTAGATCAAAACAATGAATGCATGCAAAAATGCTATGAATGTCAAGATGAACACCAAGAACACTTTGAAGATCATGATGAACATCAAGAACATAATTTTGAAAAAATTTTGATGCAAAGAAAACATGCAAGACACCAAACTTAGAAATTTTTAATGCATGGAAAATATGAATGCAAAAATGCACATGAAAAACAAGAAACAACACAAAACAAGAAAACATCAAGATCAAACAAGAAGACTTATCAAGAACAACTTGAAGATCATGAAGAACACTATGAATGCATGGGATTTTCGAAAAATGCAAGAAAAATTTTTTAAAGCATGCAATTGACACCAAACTTAAAATTTAACACAAGACTCAAACAAGAAACACAAAATATTTTTTATTTTTATGATTTTCTAATTTTTTTGTATTTTTATTTTAATTTTTTCGAAAAAATAGTCTTGAAAAACGAAAAATAAAAAGAAAAATTTTGAAAAAGATTTTTGAAAAGAAAATTACCTAATCTGAGCAACAAGATGAACCGTCAGTTGTCCATACTCGAACAATCCCCGGCAACGGCGCCAAAAACTTGGTGGACGAAATTGTGATTCCTATTTTATGCCTTATGGCATCATTGTGAGATTATTCCTTTTAGAAATTGGCCTTCCTTCACAACTCCGTTCAACTAACCAGCAAGTGTACTGGGTCGTCCAAGTAATAACCTTACGTGAGTAAGGGTCGAATCCACAGAGATTGTTGGTATGAAGCAAGCTATGGTCACCTTGCAAATCTCAGTCAGGAGGATAAAATTGATTGATGGTTATTGGAATAAATAAATAAATAAACTAAATAATAAAAAGATAGAAATACTTATGCAGATTCATTGGTAGGAATTTCAGATAAGCGGAATGGAGATGCTGTAGAGCTCTCGGACGCCTGCTCTCCTATTCCTTCTACTCAATCCTTCTTACTCCTTTCCATGGCAAGCTTTGTATAGGGGTTCACTATCAGCTGTGGCTACTTTCATTCCTCTCGGGGAAATAACCTGTGCGGCTGTCACTCGCACAGCTACCAGTCTGGAGGCATCACCCATGGTTGATAGCTACATCCCATCCTCGCAGTGAAAGCTACGCACGCACTCTGTCACAGCACGGCCAATCACCGGTTGGTTCCCGCTCCTACTGGAATAGAATCCCTCTTTTGCGTTTGTCACTAACGCCCAGCAGGTTAAAGTTTGAAGCACGTCACAGTCATTCATGAACGGAATCCTACTCGGAATACCACAGACAAGGTGAGACTTTCCGGATTCCCAGGATCCTACTCGGAACACCACAGACAAGGTTGGACTTTCCGGATCCAGATAAATGCCGCCATCCATCTAGCTTATACCACGAAGATTCTGTTGGGGAATCTAAGAGATACACATTCAAGCTTGTGGTGCATGTAGAACGTAAGTGGTTGTCAATCACGCGCGTTCATGAGTGAGAATGTTAATGAGGGTTATTAACTCATCACATTCATCATGTTCTTGGGTACGAATGAATATCTTGGAATAAGAATAAAAGAGGAATTGAATAAAAGAAAATAGAACTTCATTAATCTTTGAGGTACAGCAGAGCTCCACACCCTTAATCTATGGTGTGCAGAAACTCCACCGTTGAAAATACATAAGCAAAGAGTTCAGGCATGGCCGAATGGCCAGCCCCTCTAACGTGATCAATGATCTCCTAAGATGAAGAATAAAACAAAACTGAGACCAAAGATGTACGTGGTCAAAAGACGACTAATACAATAGTTAAATGTTCTATTTATAATAAACTAGCTCCTAGGGTTTACATGAGTAAGTAATCGATGCATAAATCCACTTCCGGGGCCCACTTGGTGTGTGTTTGGGCTGAGCTTGATCAATCCACGTGTAGAGGCATTTCTTGGCGTCAAACTTCAGGTTATGACGTGTTTTGGGCGTTTGACTCCGGATCATGACGTTTTTCTGGCGTTTTACTCCAGACAGCAGCATGTACTTGGCGTTTAACGCCAAGTTACGTCGTCATTCTTCGATTAAAGTATGGACTATTATATATTGCTGGAAAGCCCTGGATGTCTACTTTCCAACGCCGTTGAGAGCGCGCCAATTGGAGTTCTGTAGCTCCAGAAAATCCATTTCGAGTGCAGGGAGGTCAGAATCCAACAGCATCAGCAGTCCTTTTGTCAGCCTTTTTCAGAGTTTTGCTCAAATCCCTCAATTTCAGTCAGAATTTACCTGAAATCATAGAAAAACACACAAACTCATAGTAAAGTCCAGAAATGTGAATTTAACATAAAAACTAATGAAAACATCCCTAAAAGTAGCTCAAACTTACTAAAAACTATGTAAAAACAATGCCAAAAAGCGTATAAATTATCCGCTCATCAGTAAGAAAGGATTGGATGAAGGCATTAGGAAAGCAGAGAGACGGAAGGGAAGGCATCTTCATACACTTGTCTGAAGCTCTTACACCAATGATATACATAAGTATCACTATCCTTATCTTCTATGTTATTTTCGTTCATCATCATATATATTTGAGTTTGCCTGACTAAGATTTACAAGATGACCATAGCTTGCTTCAATACTAACAATCTCCGTGGGATCGACCCTTACTCACGTAAGGTTTATTACTTGGACGACCCAGTGCACTTGCTGGTTAGTTGTGCGAAGTTGTGTAATGCCATGGTATTGAGCGCACCAAGTTCTTGGAGCCATTACCGGGGATTATTTGAGTTGTGAAAAAGTATTGTTCACAATTTCGCGCACCAAGTTTTTGGTGCCGTTGCCGGGGATTGTTCAAGTTTTGAGCAAGCTTTTGGTAACATCAGTGCCAAGATCCGGCAACAACATCAAGTTTTTGGTGTTATTGCCCGGGATTGTTTAGGCTGGACAACTGACGGTTCATGTTGTTGCTTAGATTAGGTATTATTTTTTTCGAAATTCTTGAAGATGAATTCTAGAGTTTCATGATGATTTGTTGAAATCTGGCTGGCTGAGAAGCCATGTCTAATCTGATTGGACCGAGGTTTCAACTTATCACCACAAGAGCTTGTTGATTCTCATCAATTTTGCTCTTGGAGCAGTGATCTGCTAAGATTTGGCTGACCTTTGGTCATGTCTAGTGTTTTGGACCGAAGCTTTCTTTGAAAGCTTGGCTGGCTGTGAAGCCATGTCTAATTCCTGGACCGGAGTCTTAGACTAGCACTGCACTGATTCCTGGAATTCTCATTAAGAATTTTGACACCTTTTCCCATTTAATTTTCGAAAAACACAAAAAAATTGCAAAATCATAAAAAGACCAAAAATATTTGATGTTTCTTGCTTAAGTTTAGTGTCTCATCTTAAGTTTGGTGTCAAATGCATGTTTTTGTTATAATTTTCGAATCCATGCATATATTTCTTTGTTTTGATCTTTGAATTCTATTGACTTGAAGTATTTTGTGTGTCTCATATGCATTTTCATATTGTTAGTGTCAGTAGTACACAAACTGCTATGTTTGGTGTCTTGCATGCATTGTTATTTGATTCTTGTCACATTTTGATTATTAAAAAAATCCAAAAATATTTTTAATTTGTGTCTTTTCAAGTCAATGATACAAAGAATTGAAGATTCAGAACATACTGCAGAGGAATTATACAGAAAAAGCTGAGCATTCAAAAATGCCCAGTGAAGAAGGCAGACTGGCGTTTAAACGCCAGCCAGGGCACCTGGTTGGGTGTTTAACGCCCAAAGAGGTAGCATTTTGGGCGTTAAACGCAAGAATGTATACCATTCTGGGCGTTTAACGCCAGGATGGTGCTAGGGGGAAGATTTTGTTTTCAAATCAATTTTTTTTTGTTTTTCAAAATCAAATCTTTTTCAAATCAAATCTTTTCAATCAAATGTTTTCAAAATCAATTTCTTTCCTTTTTAAAAGATACTTACTAACAATTAATGATTTGATTGAACATCTCAAAATTGTTGCCTTTTCTGTTGAGAAAGGTTTTATGTTTGAATCATATCTTTTCTTGTTAGGCAAGTTATTAATTTTTAAAATCATATCTTTTCAAATTGTTTTCAAATCATATCTTTTAAAATTGTTTTCACATCATATCTTCTCAATCACATCTTTTTAAAACCATAACTTTTCAATTAAATCTTTTTAACCACATTTTTTTTTTAAAATAGTTTTCAATCAAATCTTCTTAATTTCTAATTTTAAAATCTTTTTCAAAAATCACTTAATTTCTTTTCCACTTTGATTTTCGAAAATCAATTAATGTTTTTCAAAAATGTTTTCAAAATATTTTAATTAATTTTCGAAAATCTTCTTCCCTCCTTCTCACATCCTTCTATTTATGGAGTACCACTCCTTCTCAATGCACAATTCGAACCTTATCTAACTAAAGTTCGAATTCTTCTTCTCCTTCTTCTTTCTATTTCTCTTTTCCTCTGACATTTCAAGGAATCTCTATACTGTGACATAGAGGATTCCACACTTTCTTGTTCTCTTCTCTTTCATATGAGCAGGAGCAGAGACAAAGGCATTCTTGTTGAGGCTGATCCTGAACCTGAAAGGACCTTGAAGAGAAAGCTAAGAGAAGCCAAAACACAACTCTCTTTAGAGGACCTGACCGAATTCTTCAAGGAAGAAGAACACATGGCAGCCGAAAACAACAACAATGCCAACAATGCAAGGAAGGTGCTGGGTGACTTTACTGCACCTACTCCTGATTTCTATGGGAGAAGCATCTCTATCCCTGCCATTGGAGCAAACAACTTTGAGCTTAAGCCTCAATTAGTTTCTCTAATGCAACAGAATTGCAAGTTCCATGGACTTCCAATGGAAGATCCTCATCAGTTCTTAGCTGAATTCTTGCAAATCTGTGACACAGTCAAGACTAATGGGGTTGACCCTGAGGTCTATAGACTGATGATATTCCCTTTTGCTGTAAGAGACAGAGCTAGAATATGGTTGGATTCTCAACTTAAAGAAAGCCTGGACTCTTGGGAAAAGCTAGTCAATGCCTTCTTGGCAAAGTTCTTTCCACCACAAAGATGGAGTAAGCTTAGAGTGGAAGTCCAAACCTTCAGACAGAAGGATGGAGAATCCCTCTATGAAGCTTGGGAAAGATACAAACAATTAATCAGAAAATGTCCCTCTGACATGCTTTCTGAATGGAGCATCATAGGTATTTTCTATGATGGTCTCTCTGAACTATCCAAGATGTCCTTGGATAGCTCTGCTGGAGGATCTCTTCATCTGAAGAAGACGCCTACTGAAGCTCAAGAACTGATTGAAATGGTTGCAAATAACCAATTCATGTACACTTCTGAAAGGAATCCTGTGAACAATGGGACTAGTCAGAAGAAAGGAGTTCTTGAAATTGACACTCTGAATGCCATTTTGGCTCAGAATAAAATATTGACTCAACAAGTCAATCTGATTTCTCAAAGTCTGTCAGGAATGCAAAATGCACCAAACAGTACTAAGGATGCTTCATCTGAGGAAGAAGCTTATGATCCTGAGAACCCTTCAATGGAAGAGGTAAATTACCTAGGAGAACCCTATGGTAACACCTATAATTCTTCATGGAGAAATCACCCAAATCTCTCATGGAAGAATCAAGAGAGACCTCAACAAGGTTTCAATAATAATGGTGGAAGAAACAGGTTTAACAATGGTAAACCTTTTCCATCATCTTCTCAGCAACAGACAAAGAGCTCTAAGCAGAATACCTCTGACTTAGCAACCATGGTCTCTGATCTAATCAAAACCACTCAAAGTTTCATGACTGAAACTAGATCCTCCATTAGGAATTTGGAAGGACAAGTGGGTCAGCTGAGCAAGAAAATTACTGAACTTCCCCCAAGCACTCTCCCAAGTAACACTGAAGAGAATCCAAAAGGAGAGTGCAAAGCCATAAATATGGCCGAATTCTGGGAGGAAGAAGAGGCAGTGAATGCCACTGAGGAAGGCCTCACTGGACGTCCACTGGCCTCCAATGAGTTCCCCAATGAGGAACCTTGGGAATCTGAGGCTCAAACTGAGACCATAGAGATTCCCTTGGACTTACTACTGCCTTTCATGAGCTCTGATGAGTATTCTTCCTCTGAAGAGGATGAGTATGTCACTGAAGAGCAAGTTGCTAAATACCTTGGAGCAATCATGAAGCTGAATGACAAGTTATTTGGAAATGAGACTTGGGAGGATGAACCTCCTTTGCTCACCAAAGAACTGGATAACTTGTCTAGGCAGCAATTGCCTCAAAAGAGGCAGGATCCTGGGAAGTTTTCTATACCTTGTACCATAGGCACTATGACCTTCAAGAAGGCCTTGTGTGACTTAGGGTCAAGTGTAAACCTCATGCCCCTCTCTGTAATGGAGAAATTAGGGATCTTTGAGGTGCAAGCTGCAAAAATCTCACTAGAGATGGCAGACAACTCAAGAAAACAAGCCTATGGACTTGTAGAGGATGTTCTGGTTAAGGTTGAAGACCATTACATTCCTACTGATTTCATAGTCCTAGAGACTGGGAAGTGCATGGATGAATTCATCATCCTTGGCAGACCCTTCCTAGCCACAGCAAAGGCTGTGATTGATGTTGATAGAGGAGAGTTGATCATTCAAGTGAATGAAGAATCCTTGGTGTTTAAGGCCCAAGGATATCCCTCTGTCATCATGGAGAGGAAGCATGAAGAGCTTCTCTCAAAACAGAGCCAAACAGAACCCCCACAGTCAGACTCTAAGTTTGGTGTTGGGAGGCCACAATCAAACTCTAAGTTTGGTGTTGAACCCCCACATTCAAACTCTAAGTTTGGTGTTGGGAAGTTCCAACACGGTTCTGAGCATCTCTGAGGCTCCATGAGAGTCCTCTGTCAAGCTAATGACAGTAAAGAAGCGCTTGTTGGGAGGCAACCCAATGTTTTATAACTAATTATTTTCTTTTGTTATTTTATCTTTTTTGTAGGTTGATGATCATAAGAAGTCACAAAAACAATGAAAAAAGCAAAAACAAAATGAAAAACAGGAAGAAAAACAGCACACCCTGGAGAAGAAGAAGCTGGCGTTCAAACGCCAGTAATGCTAGCTGTTGGGCGTTTAACGCCCAGTCTGGCACCATTCTGGGCGTTTAACGCCAGAAAGGGGCACCAGACTGGCGTTAAACGCCAGTAAAGGGCAAAAACCTGGCGTTAAACGCCAGGAATGGGCACCAGCCTGGCGTTTAACGCCAGAAAAGGCTCAAAACGTGGATTTTGATGCCATTTGGTGCAAGGATGCCTTTTCCTTGACACTACAGGATCTGTGGACCCCACAGGACCCTACCATCACTCTCTCTCTTCTTCCCCCATTCACCAATCACCTCAACACCTCTTCCCCAAAAACCCCTCACCTATCAAATCCCATCTTTCTCTTCACCACTCACATCCATCCTTCATAAAACCCCACCAACCTCACCCTTCAAATTCAAACCACTTTCCCTCCCAAACCCACCCTCAAATGGCCGAACCCTCATCCCCCTCTTTCCTATATAAACCCCTCTTTACCCCTTCATTTTCCCACTACCTAAACACCACTTCTCCCCCTCCTTGGCCGAATACACCACCATCTCCCTCTTCCTCATTTCTTCTTCTTCTACTATCTTCTTCTTCTTTTGCTCGAGGACGAGCAAACATTTTAAGTTTGGTGTGGTGAAAGCGTTGCTTTTTCGTTTTTCCATAACCATTTATGGCATCCAAGGCCGGAGAAACCTCTAGAAAGAGGAAAGGGAAGGCAAAGGCTTCCACCTCCGAGTCATGGGAGATGGATAGATTCCTCTCAAGGGTGCATCAAGACCACTTCTATGAAGTTGTGGCCTTGAAGAAGGTGATCCCGGAAGTCCCCTTTTCACTCAAAAAGGGTGAATATCCGGAGATCCGCCATGAGATCCGAAGAAGAGGTTGGGAAGTACTAACCAACCCCATTCAACAAGTCGGAATCTTGATGGTTCAAGAGTTCTATGCCAATGCATGGATCACCAAAAACCATGACCAAAGTGTGAACCCGGATCCAAAGAATTACCTCACTATGGTTCGGGGGAAATACTTGGATTTTAGTCCGGAAAGTGTGAGGGTGGCGTTCAACTTGCCTATGATGCAAGGAGATGAGCATCATTACACTAGAAGGGTCAACTTTGATCAAAGGTTGGACAGAGTCCTCACAGTCATATGTGAAGAGGGCGCACAATGGAAGCAAGATTCAAGAGGAAAGCCGGTCCAATTGAGAAGGCATGACCTCAAACCCGTGGCTAGAGGATGGTTAGAGTTCATACAACGCTCAATCATTCCCACTAGCAACCGGTCCGAAGTTACCATAGACCGGGCTATCATGATCCATAGCATCATGATTGGAGAAGAAATAGAGGTTCATGAGGTTATAGCCCAAGAACTCTATAGGGTGGCGGACAAGACCTCTACCTTGGCAAGGTTAGCCTTTCCTCACCTCATTTGTCACCTCTGTTATTCAGTGGGAGTTGACATAGAGGGAGACATCACCATTGATGAGGACAAGCCCATCACTAAGAAAAGGATGGAGTACACAAGAGATCCCACTCATCATGAGATCCCTGAGATTCCTCAAGGGATGAATTTTCCTCCACAAGACTATTGGGGGCAACTAAACACCTCCCTAGGAGAGTTGAGTTCCAATATGGGACAACTAAGGGTGGAGCACCAAGAACACTCCATTCTCCTCCATGAAATTAGAGAAGAACAAAGAATCATGAGAGAGGAGCAACAAAGGCAAGGAAGAGACATTGAGGAGCTCAAGCACTCCATAGGACCTTCAAAGCAAGGAAGAGCCGCCATCACTGAGGTGGACCCATTCCTTGATTTCCTTGTTCTTTATCCCTTTGTTTTTCGAATTTTAGTGCTTTATGTTATCCATGCTTGTGTCTTATGATCATTAGTGTCTTAGTGTCTATGCCTTAAAGTTATGAATTTCCTATGAATCCATCACCTTTCTTGAATAAAAATGTGCTTAATTGAAAAAGGAAGAATTGCATGAATTTTGAATTTTATAATAGTTTAATTATGTTGATGTGGTGGCAATATTTTTGTTCTCTGAATGTATGCTTAAACAGTGCATATGTATCTTGAATTTGTGGTTCATGAATGTTGGCTCTTGAAAGAATGATGAAAAAGGAGACATGTTATTGAGGATCTGAAAAATCAATAAAATGATTCTTGAAGCAAGAAAAAGCATTGCTATTCAAAAAAAAAAAAACCGAAAAAAAAGAAAAAAAAAAAAGAAAACGAAAAAAAAAAATAATAATAAGAGTTGTGATCCAAGGCAAATAAGAGTGTGCTTAAGAACCCTGGACACCTCTAATTGGGGACTTTAGCAAAGCTAAGTCACAATCTGAAAAGGTTCACCCAATTATGTGTCTGTGGCATGTATGTATCCGGTGGTAATACTGGAAAGACAGAGTGCTTTGGGCCACAGCCAAGACTCAATAAATAGCTATGTTCAAGAATCATCATACTTTACTAGGAGAATCATTAACACTATCTGGATTCTAAGTTCCTAAAGAAGCCAACCATTCTGAATTTCAAAGGATAGATTGAGATGCCAAAACTGTTCAGAGGCAAAAAGTTAAAAGCCTCGCTCATCTAATTAATACTGATCTTCACAGATGTTTTTGGAATTCATTGCATATTCTCTTCCTTTTATCTTATTTGATTTTCAGTTGCTTGGGGACAAGCAACAATTTAAGTTTGGTGTTGTGATGAGCGGATGATTTGTATACTTTTTGGCATTGTTTTTAGTATGTTTTTGATATGATCTAGTTAGTTTTTAGTATATTTTTATTAGTTTTTAGTTAAAATTCACTTTTCTGGACTTTACTATGAATTTGTGTGTTTTTCTGTGATTTCAGGTATTTTCTGGCTGAAATTGAGGGACCTGAGCAAAAATCTGATCCAGAGACTCAAAAGGACTGCAGATGCTGTTGGATTCTGACCTCCCTGCACTCGAAGCGGATTTTCTGGAGCTACAGAAGCCCAATTGGCGCGCTCTCAACGGCGTTGGAAAGTAGACATCCTGGGCTTTCCAGCAATATATGATAGTCCATACTTTGCCCAAGATTTGATGGCCCAAACCGGCGTTCAAAGTCACCTCAAGAAATCCCAGCGTTAAACGCTGGAACTGGCACCCAAATGGGAGTTAAACGCCCAAACTGGCACCAAGGCTGGCGTTTAACTCCAAGAAGAGTCTCTACACGAAATTTGCTTCATTGCTCAGCCCAAGCACACACCAAGTGGGCCCGGAAGTGGATTTTTATGTCATTTACTCATCTATGTACTAGTTTTCTATAAGTAGGACCTTTTACTATTGTATGAGGACATCTTGGTAGCTATCTTTGAGTTTTATGCTATCTTAGATCATTGGGAGGCTGGCCATTCGGCCATGCCTAGACCTTATGCTTATGTATTTTCAACGGTGGAGTTTCTACACACCATAGATTAAGGTGTGGAGCTCTGCTGTACCTCGAGTATTAATGCAATTACTATTGTTCTTCCATTCAATTCCGCTTGTTCTTTATCCAAGATATCACTTGTTCTTCAACATGATGAAGGTGATGATTGACGCCCATCACCATTCTCACCCATGAACAAGGTGACTGACAACCATTCTTGTTCTACAAGCATCTGAGGCTTAGTGAATATCTCTTGGATTCCTGATTGCACGATGCATGGTTGATCGCCTGACAACCGAGTGCTCGCCTGACAAATGAGCCAACCATTCCGTGAGATCAGAGTCTTCGTGGTATAGGCAAGAACTGATGGCAGCATTCAAGAGAATCCGGAAGGTCTAACCTTGTCTGTGGTATTCTGAGTAGGATTCAATGATTGAATGACTGTGACGTGCTTCAAACCTGTAACCTACTGGGCGTTAGTGACAGACGCAAAAGAGTTATTCTATTCCGGTAGGGGAGGGAACCAAACCGGTGATTGGCAGCACTGTGACAGAGTGTGTGCATTAGCTTTCACTGCGCGGATGGGAGGTAGCTGCTGACAACAGTGAGACCCTACATGAGCTTGCCATGGAAAGGAGTAAGAAAGGATTGGATGAAGGCATTAGGAAAGCAGAGAGACGGAAGGGAAGGCATCTTCATACACTTGTCTGAAGCTCTTACACCAATGATATACATAAGTATCACTATCCTTATCTTCTATGTTATTTTCGTTCATCATCATATATATTTGAGTTTGCCTGACTAAGATTTACAAGATGACCATAGCTTGCTTCAATACTAACAATCTCCGTGGGATCGACCCTTACTCACGTAAGGTTTATTACTTGGACGACCCAGTGCACTTGCTGGTTAGTTGTGCGAAGTTGTGTAATGCCATGGTATTGAGCGCACCAAGTTCTTGGAGCCATTACCGGGGATTATTTGAGTTGTGAAAAAGTATTGTTCACAATTTCGCGCACCACACCTCCCTAGGAGAATTGAGTTCCAACATGGGACAACTAAGGGTGGAGCATCAAGAACACTCCATTATCCTTCATGAAATTAGAGAAGATCAAAGAATCATGAGGGAGGAGCAACAAAGGCAAGGAAGAGACATTGAGGAGCTCAAGCACTCCATAGGATCTTCAAGAGCAAGAAAGAGCCGCCATCACTGAGGTGGACCCGTTCTTTGATTTCCTTGTTATTTGTTCTTCTGTTTTTCGAATTTTATGCTTATGTTATCCATGCTTGTGTCTTATGATCATTAGTGTCTTAGTGTCCATGCCTTAAAGTTATGAATGTCCTATGAATCCATCACCTTTCTTGAATAAAAATGTGCTTAATTGAAAAAGGAAGAATTGCATGAATTTTGAATTTTATAATAGTTTAATTATGTTGATGTGGTGGCAATATTTTTGTTCTCTGAATGTATGCTTAAACAGTGCATATGTGTCTTGAATTTGTGGTTCATGAATGTTGGCTCTTGAAAGAATGATGAAAAAGGAGACATGTTATTGAGGATCTGAAAAATCAATAAAATGATTCTTGAAGCAAGAAAAAGCATTGCTATTCAAAAAAAAAAAAAAAAAAAACCGAAAAAAAGGAGAAAAAGAAAACGAAAAAAAAAAAAAGAGTTGTGATCCAAGGCAATAAGAGTGTGCTTAAGAACCCTGGACACCTCTAATTGGGGACTTTAGCAAAGCTGAGTCACAATCTGAAAAGGTTCACCCAATTATGTGTCTGTGGCATGTATGTATCCGGTGGTAATACTGGAAAGACAGAGTGCTTTGGGCCACAGCCAAGACTCAATAAATAGCTATGTTCAAGAATCATCATACCTTACTAGGAGAATCATTAACACTATCTGGACTCTGAGTTCCTAAAGAAGCCAACCATTCTGGATTTCAAAGGATAGATTGAGATGCCAAAACTGTTCAGAGGCAAAAAGTTAAAAGCCCCGCTCATCTGATTAATACTGATCTTCACAGATGTTTTTGGAATTCATTGCATATTCTCTTCTTTTTAACTTATTTGATTTTCAGTTGCTTGGGGACAAGCAACAATTTAAGTTTGGTGTTGTGATGAGCGGATAATTTGTATACTTTTTGGCATTGTTTTTAGTATGTTTTTTATATGATCTAGTTAGTTTTTAGTATATTTTTATTAGTTTTTAGTTAAAATTCACTTTTCTGGACTTTACTATGAGTTTGTGTGTTTTTCTGTGATTTCAGGTATTTTCTGGCTGAAATTGAGGGACCTGAGCAAAAATCTGATCCAGAGACCAAAAAGGACTGCAGATGCTGTTGGATTCTGACCTCCCTGCACTCGAAGCAGATTTTCTGGAGCTACAGAAGCCCAATTGGCGCGCTCTCAACGGCGTTGGAAAGTAGACATCCTGGGCTTTCCAGCAATATATGATAGTCCATACTTTGCCCAAGATTTGATGGCCCAAACCGGCGTTCAAAGTCACCTCAAGAAATCCCAGCGTTAAACGCTGGAACTGGCACCCAAATGGGAGTTAAACGCCCAAACTGGCACCAGGGCTGGCGTTTAACTCCAAGAAGAGTCTCTACACGAAATTTGCTTCATTGCTCAGCCCAAGCACACACCAAGTGGGCCCGGAAGAGGATTTTTATGTCATTTACTCATTTCTGTACACCTTAGGCTACTAGTTTCTTATAAGTAAGACCTTTTGCTATTGTATTAGAAATCTTTGGATTATTTTAGATCCTTTGATCATTGGGAGGCTGGCCTCACGGCCATGCCTAGACCTTGTTCTTATGTATTTTCAACGGTGGAGTTTCTACACACCATAGATTAAGGTGTGGAGCTCTGCTGTACCTCGAGTATTAATGCAATTACTATTGTTCTTCCATTCAATTCCGCTTGTTCTTTGTCCAAGATATCACTTGTTCTTCAACTTGATGAAGGTGATGATTGACACTCATCATCATTCTCACCTATGAATAAGGTGACTGACAACCATTCTTGTTCTACAAGCATCTGAGGCTTAGTGAATATCTCTTGGATTTCTGATTGCACGATGCATGGTTGATCGCCTGACAACCGAGTGCTCGCCTGACAAACGAGCCAGCCATTCCGTGAGATCAGAGTCTTCGTGGTATAGGCAAGAACTGATGGCAGCATTCAAGAGAATCCGGAAGGTCTAACCTTGTCTGTGGTATTCTGAGTAGGATTCAATGATTGAATGACTGTGACGTGCTTCAAACCTGTAACCTACTGGGCGTTAGTGACAGACGCAAAAGAGTTATTCTATTCCGGTAGGGGAGGGAACCACACCGGTGATTGGCAGCACTGTGACAGAGTGTATGCATTAGCTTTCACTGCGAGGATGGGAGGTAGCTGCTGACAACAGTGAGACCCTACACGAGTTTGCCATGGAAAGGAGTAAGAAGGGCTGGATGAAGGCAGTAGGAAAGCAGAGAGACGGAAGGGAAGGCATCTTCATGCGCTTATCTGAAGTTCCTACCAATGAATTACATAAGTATCTCTATCCTTATCCTTTATGTTATTTTCGTTCATCACCATATACATCTGAGTTTGCCTGACTAAGATTTACAAGATGACCATAGCTTGCTTCAATACTAACAATCTCCGTGGGATCGACCCTTACTCACGTAAGGTTTATTACTTGGACGACCCAGTGCACTTGCTGGTTAGTTGTGCGAAGTTGTGTAATGCCATGGTATTGAGCCACCAAGTTCTTGGAGCCATTACTGGGGATTATTTGAGTTGTGAAAAAGTATTGTTCACAATTTCGCGCACCATTTATCAAACTTAGTAAATTTCTGGAAAAATGTATGCTCACGCGTACGTGTGACCCACGCCTACGCATGACCCGGTATTTGCGTACGCGTCCACCTGGTCACGATGCGACCAACCCTTTCAAGTTGGGATTCATGCGTACGCGAGCAGGGTAGCCAACGCGTACGCGTGACCTAGTGAGGAGCCTCTCGACCTGCATTTGAAAACAACAACACAGTATCGGGTGAGAACCGGAGGTTCTCAGCATGGTAAAGGTGCCACGCATATAATATATAAGGTCTTGGGAATGCTAGAGGCAATCCTAGAACTCCAACATTCAGTTATAAAACTTAAACTCTACACAGAAGCCATAAAAGAGGTAGGTAATCTAAAGGGTTCTAAACTTGCCTACTCTGGTCCTAACCTTAACACCAAACAAATCCCACCTTTCCTCCGTTCCTCAAACACCACAGATTCAGCAGAGACAAGCAATCAAACAATAACACGCACAAGTAGGAAACAGATAGTACAAGTAACAAATACAACAAGTAGCATGGTATATACTCAATTAGGCAAACCCAGGTAATGCATAGCAAACAAACAAACAAATGCACATGATGTATGCCTGTTTTATGGTTGATGAGGCTCATCTGTCGGTTATCCAGCCAACCCGACAAGTTCGAAAACCTTAGACTGTCCCCCGTCGCGCATCCCCATGAGTCTCTGCATAGATTTCACATTTATTCATCATTTATACAATCATTTATTCATATTTCACTCAATGGAAGCTATCCATTCCCGAGAATTTATACGTACCCGGTCACCCTTACGACGTAGGGTCAACAGAGTATCGAGTTTCAACCTAGAACACGTGGTGGCAAGCCACGGTTCTGTTACCCAGGGAAACTCGTATCTCAGATATCATCAATTCATAAGCCATTTAATGTTCATAATCATTATATAATCATCCATTAAAGCCATGGAATCATAACTTTATTTAATATCCACCTATTTTTCTTATAACTCCTCATGTTTTCGCTTTTTTTCATTCCCAAGTTACCTTACTTTCCTAGCTTCAACTAGCTACTGGACTTAGTACTGTACCTTATGTCCAAAAGGATGAAAATGGAGGTTTAGAAGTCAAGAATTTGGTTAAAAACACTAAAATCTAGTTTTGCAAGAAGCAGGGGACACGCGTACGCGTGAGCCACGTGTATGCGTAGTAGTATGAAAAGGTAGCACGCGCGTGCATTCCGTTACCATGCGTACGCGTAGGTGAGAACAACATGTCACGCGTACGCGTGGGTCATGCGTACGCGTACGCGTGGGTCATGCGTACGCGTACGCGTGGGTCATGCGTACGCGTACGCGTGGTCATGCATGTTGGCTCGTCACGCGCACGCATGGGATACTCGTGCATGCGTAGTTTAAAATACCATGTCACGCGTGCGCATGGGCTATGCATACGCGTGGGCATACGTTGTTAAAAAAAACACAGTTCGCCCAGGAAGATGCATAATGCCCAGAAATTTTCTTTACCTACCTGCATAACACATAATCCACACCTAACCTTCCGATGCTCATAACTTTTGCTACAAAATTCCGTTTTTCACAAAATTTATACCGTCCAAAAGCTTGTAAAATCATCTTTGAGTTGAAATAAATTCCACCTCCAACCAAAATCTGAAGCTCCAGTTATGAGCCGCCGAAGTTCGGTCGAAAACCAAATTTTTCAAAAAGACTTCAAACCTCATTTTCTTTTCAAAATCCATTTCCACTCAATCCAACATACTGATAAACCCATATTTTATGATATATTTTGTGCTTAATTTGAGTGATTTATTCAATCCTTCACCCACTTATTCATATTAATTGCATGGTTTTAGTTTTCCTTCCTTATTATGTGATGTATGTGAAAAACATGTTTCCTATGCTTTAATATTAATTATTTTGATTACCTTTATTTCCATTCGATGCCGTGATTAGTGTGTTAAGTAGTTTCAGATCTTCTAAGGCAGGAATGACTCAAAGGATGGAAAGAAAACATACAAAAATGGAAGGAAAGTGCAAAACGGAGTTCTTGAAGAAACTGGCATCCACGCGATCGCATGGACGACGCGATCGCATGCCAAGCGCGAAGAAGCAGTGACGCGGCCGCATGACTGACGCGACCGCGTACCATAAGCAAAATACATATGACGCGGCCGCATGACTGACGCGACCGCGTGACAAGAAAAGCTACGAATGACGCGACCGCGTGACCCACGTGGACGCGTGATAGAGGCCACGCACCAAAAATTACAGAATACGCCCCAGCGATTTCTGAAGCCCTTTTGGCCCAGATCCAAGTGCAGAAAACACAGATTAGAGGATATAAAGTGTGGGAATGCATCCATTCATAAAAGAGAGCTCGCCTATTTTTACTTTCCATGAATTAGAATTAGTTTTGAGGGAGGTTCTCTCCTCTCTCTTTAGGATTAGGACTTAGATTTAGGATTTTTATTCGCTTTCAAGATTATCTCTTTTGATCAGGTTCAATATTCCTTTTATTTACTTTTGCAAGTCACTTTATGAATTCTTCTATGTTCCAGATTATTTGAATTAATGTTATATGAGGTATTTCAGTTTAATATTGATTTCTTTTATTTATGCTATTGTTGCTTTTACTCTGAAGACATTTTTTTTCCAGTAGATTTACCACTCCTTTTGGTCTTGGTTAAGAAATTAGTAACTCAGGAGTTATCCAATTCAACAGCATAATTGATAATTGTTATCTTGCCAATTGAATTGAACTTCAATAATCCCAATCTTTTCTTAGGAAATAAATAAGATCCGAAGATCAATTCAATTTGTCTCTTGACCTTCCTTTGCTTTAGTAAGGGTTAACAAAATGGAATTACAATTCAATTATCATCATCATTGATAAGGATAGCTAGGATAGGATCTCTTATTTCTCACACCTTGCCAAGAGTCATTTACAGTCATTTATTTATTTTACTTGCTATTTAAATTACTTGTTCTTCATTTACTTTAATTGTCATTTAAATCACTTGCTTCTCATCTTCTAAACCCCGATTTACAATCTCCATAGCCAATAATAAGAACATACTTCCCTACAGTTCCTTGAGAAGACGATCCGAGGTTTAAATACTCGGTTAACAATTTTTAAGGGGTTTGTTACTTGTGACAATCAAAATGTTTGTACGAAGGGATTTCTGTTGGTTTAGAATCTATATCTACAACGCGACTATTTTTATAAAATTCTTTACTAGCAAAAATCCTAACGTCAAAATGGCGCCGTTGCCGGGGATGCTGCTAACGTGTGCCTTATTATTGGTTATTGTAAATATTTTTCTTTTACTTGTTTATTTATTTCTGTTTTTCCTTTTTCATTTGCTACCATGAATTCTCACCCCTCTCGCTTTGAGTTTGGTTCTAACTTTGTTGAAGGAAATAGAAGTTACAGCAGGAATATGCATCAAGGTCAGACCAATCAAGGATGGATGGAGCCAAGAGGATCTAATCAACCCTTTAGGCAACAACACCCTCCAAGATATCATGGACAACGACCATTCTACAATGCATACCCAGCTGAAAGATATGGTGGACAACCTTGTAACTACCAACAAGCCCCACCCCGTGCCTATAGACCATCCTCTCAACATAACCTCGAACCACCACACTCACAAGCTTCTCTTCACCATTCGCCACCGTATGATCCTTTCCCACCCCAGTTCCAATCCACTCACTCCCAAGCACCACCACTTCCCCATGTTTCATGTCCAAATCCATCACCCCGAGAATCAGAGGTTCGCCTCAAGGAAACAGTAAATAAACTTCAAACAACCATTCGACAACTGGAGCAAGCAGTAATTCAATTAGCTTCTAGACGCTCGAACATTCAAGGACCAACCACAGCCCCATGTGGACAATCTAATGAAGAGCGTAGCATGAAGGAGACACTAGAAACTCCAGTGGACAAGACAGAGCATGAATTCGTACTAGAACAAGTAGAAGAAGCTGTCATTGTACAAGAAGAAGAGTTGGTTGAAGATCTAGGAGATGCTGAACCTCCATGGGAATCCAGAGCTGAGGAGAACTCCGTCAAGGACGTTACAGTTGATGCTAAGGAGGATATTGTACAATCCCCAAGGCAAGTTGTTTATGAAGAACTAGACGGAATAATCCAAGACACAAATTCCCTTGATGATGATAGTCACAAGTCTAGCTCTCTTAGTGATGAACTTGCATTCGCAAGTGAATTCTCTGAGATCGAAGAACCTTCCCCAAGTGAATACGAAGATGATGCGGAGGTAGATTTCTCTCAACCTCCAATCTATGACTCAAGTGATGAGGAAGACATAGAAGACTTTGACCAGGACACAGATGCATTTGAAGATTCTTGCAAGGAAGTGGAGGAATTCACAGAAGAGCACAAGGGAGTAGAACTTACAGAACCTCCAGAAACACCTACCCCAAGGCCATTACCGCCCAATACAAGCTTCAAGTGGGTACAATACTTAACTTTTAACTTTACTCTTTCACTTGAATATGGTTTGCTTGAAACAGATGGCCAACTTAGAGCTCTCTGCGGCTTTAAGAGTAAGAGGGAAATGGCTCGTAATCAGAGCTGGTGTACAAGGTTCAATAATGCTCCACGCTTCAACTCGAAGTGCACGGATTGGTATCATGCTCAATTGAATGGATCACGGAGAATGTTTGGTCACCATGGTGAGAATCTACTCTTTAAACCGCCCCGATGGAAACATGTATATCAAGACGGAGGCGGATTTAAAAGCAAGGCTTGGGATCATGGATTCTATTCTGACATTCATCACCCTGGGAGCTTGACAATCTGTGTGAAGCTGCTCAGAAGCTTTACATGCCTAGTTTGGGACCCCGGAGGCTATTGGCATTCCAAGCATTGGTGGAGATTTTTGGATGAATTTAAGCATAAGCCGCCATAACAGGAAGCTCCTCCAATGTCCAACTTTAGGACTTTAACTAAAAGTGCTAGGTGGGAGACAACCCACCATGGTATGATCGTTTCTTTTTAATTAGTTTTATTTGTTTTCAAGTTTTATTTTATTTTATTATATTGAACCTGTAATTTTGCATATCACTCATATTAATCATTGCATTCTGCATTTTTCATGCATAATATTGAAAAAAAAGGGTGCGCGACGCGACCGCATCATCCATGCGATCGCGCCCAATGGCGAAAAACACTTCCCACGTGACCGCGTCATCCACGCAGCCGCGTGACCTGGAGATCGGCGTAAAGATCCAACGTCCAGAAAGTTGGGCTGGAATCGTGCGGCCATTGTGCGTCTAGCACAAAATGGCCCACGCGATCGCATGCCCCATGCGATCGCGTCACATGCACACAACCAATCCTACACGACCGTGTGAGCGACGCGATCGCGTTGCATGGATTGCACAAATCCCAAAAGGAGACAGAGAGTTGCACTGGAACGACACTGGATTCGTGCGTTTAGCACAATTTCCAGCGACGCGATCGCATGCCCCAGGCGATCGCGTCATTTCCTCTTTTGCCCCTTCCATGCGATCGTGCGACCCACGCGATCGCGTCATCCCTATTTGCTCCAGCCACGCGACCACGTGCCCCATGCGGCCGCGTGGATTCAAATTTATAACCCCCAGCCACGCGAACCCTACATTCGCGCAGCCCTCCCTTGAAACCCTCTCCTCCCTCTCTTCTTCTCCGATCACAACCACCACCCAACCACCATCTCCGACCACCGCCGTACCACCCCCTCCCCCATTCTTCTCTTTTTTCTTCTTTCTTCTTCTTTCCCCCCTCTCCGCCACTGCCCACCACCCACCGCCGCCGTCCGTACCCGCCACGCCCCACCAGCACCACCAACCCCTTCCCCCCTCCCTTCCCCTGTTACCTCATTACCCACCCCCTCTTCTCCCCTCCCTGCCTCTGAACCGCAACCCCACCGCAGCACCACCGCCAGCCGCCGCGCCGGACGCCACCGCCACCACCACCCAGCCACCTCTCTACCCCACCCTCCTTCTTACGCCTACCAGGTTCCGACAAATGCCACCTCTCTATCCTTCGTAGTTATTTCATATTTTTCTGTTTCTGTTTATCACTAGGCTAGTTAGATATGCATGCTGTAGTGGATCTTTAGGTTGTTAGGTAGCTTAAGCTGTGGTTAGTGGATTTAGGTCTGTTTAATTGCACCGTTCGTGTTTATTGCTTTATGTTTTTGCTATCCTGCTGCTGCTGTGATGTTAGTTCATATGCTGTAAGTTTGTATTTCATGCTGCTCTTTACTCTGTTTTTCATGATTCTTATTCCTTATATGTAATTGCAGCTTTAATTTTAATTCATATGAACTATTTGATTGCTGTTTATTTTCCGGGACAATCCAAATTTTAGCCGGAATGCTGCCCAAATTTCTGTAAATTGGTTTTCCCTCATGTTTTGGTTTTGGCATTTTAACATCTGCTTTCCTCTGCTTTAACCAAACCAACTCATCATTGCCAGGGCATGCTTTCTTATCCTTTTTGATTTCCTGGTTCATAAACTGCATTTGTGATGTTTTGATTCCAATTTTTGCTTTCTTTATATCTATCTGAATCATCATCAACTTATTTTCCTTGTTGGGTTTTGAGTTACCTGTTGCTTCTGATTGAGAATGCTTGTTACTTAGATACTTATCCTTATGCCACTTACCTTAACCCATTTTTCACTAACTCACTAATTCTAATTTCCTAAACCTCTTTTCTAACCAGACTAACCTTTTCAAAACTTCTCTTCTGATTTCCTTTAACTTTCTTCTAACTTTCTAACCATGGCATAATGATAATTTTTCTATTTAACGTGAATTCAATTAGATTTTGGATTGTAAATTCTTCTTTTCGGACTTTTAACTCCTATACAATCCTTAATGCACATTTACTTAACTCATTTACCTCATTCTAATTCTCCTTTACCACTTTGTATTTTCTTTGATTATTTGCCTATTTGCTTTCCTATTTTTATATATCCTAGTTTTTCGTTTTTCAAGATGTCTGCCAGTCAGAGGAAAGGTAAAGGCAAGGCTACTACTGGCAAACGTAAAAAGGGAGAATCAGCCGTGTCCATCATTGATCTCATGCATGATTCCTCCTGGCGGGAGAAAAAATTTTACCCAGCAGGAGAAGGCCGACCAGCTGCTCCCTGCTAATGATCCAGTAAAATTTACAAACCGATACTGCGAGCTGAAGTATCCGGTGTTTACAAACTCCAGAAACCTATACCTAGAGAGGACTCTGAAGATCTCAGGAGAACTCCAGCAGTACACCACTGATCAAATCAAGCAAAGAGGCTAGTTCTTTCTGGAGAGAAATCTGACAGAGGTCAATGCATCTTGGGTTTGGAAATTTTACTGCAATTACTACATCACTACCCTAGATGCAGTGACCCTAAGAGGAAAGCAGATTCTGGTCACTGAAGAGGCCATAAAGGACATTCTGCAGCTCCCACCCAAGTCCGATCAGCCTGATGGTTACAAAAAGGCTGAGGAGGACATGCGCTTGATGAGGTTTGATTGGGATGCTGTCAAGGCAAGGATCGCCCTTGACCCGACTATTCCTTGGGAAATGGGTCAGGACACCACCATGCCCAAGGGAATCAAGCGGGCGTATTTAAATGATGAGGCTCGGTTATGGCATCAGATCCTGAGCAATTATGTGATGCCAAGTACCCATGAGACAGAGATTCTGGCTGCTATGATCACCCTCCTCTGGTGTGTGCTGGAGGGTAAGGACCTGTACCTGCCACGCTTTATCCGGCACTATATGGCCAGGGTCCACGTCAGAGGCACTCTTCCCTTTCCATATTTGGTTACACAGCTGGGCCGTCGAGCTGACGTGCCATGGGAGGATGCCGATGAGAGGCCACCAGCTGCGGACTGCAGGAAGATCATTCCTCACAGCAGGAACTTCCTACCTTTGGGCTACAGACCCCATCTTTCCCTGCTACTGATGAGACAGCCCCACCATCTGCTGGACCTTCTTCCTCTACAGCTGCCCCAGCTGCCACCACTACACATCCACCTGCCTCCGAGCCAGTATATCGCCTCGTGCACCGTTTGTTCCGACTATTAGATCAGATGGAGCGTCGCAACCGGCGCCGGTATGAGAGATCGGAGCGTCGCAGCAAGCGACGCTATGAGCATCTGAAGCTGATGATCCAACAGGGCGGTGACATCCCCTCCGAGCCTGACACACCATCAGAGCCATCAGAGGAGGAGGCGGATGAGCACGAGGAGGAGACTCATCCCCAGGGAGAGGCAGAGCAGACAGGCACAGAGCAGGCTGCACCACAGGCAGAGGTTCCACATTAGATTGAGGCTGTAGATCCTGAGATCCTGATCCAGTCAGCACCTCCTCTACAGTAGCCAGATCCTCAGCCCACCACCACGGAGACCCCCGCTACTATTCCTACCAGTGATGACACTCCTTCACACCTTGCTTGATTGAGCATCAGGGATGATGCTTCATTTTAAGTGTAGGGAGGTCGCCATCTCTGGCGTATTATTTTGGTGAACCACTACAGACTCTTTTCTTTTATTTTGGCTATTTTTCCGTATTTTTCTTTTTATTTTTATTTTCTGAGTACTTATCCATTGCTACTTTTATGTATTTTTACTCTATTTCTGCACTTATACATAACTGATAAATGATTTTTGAGCTAGAGAACACATAGCCTGTGAGTTTTGAGCTTAATTGTATGGTTACATTCAAACCATAATTTTTATTTCCTGTGTGTTCCGCCCTTCTTTTATATTCTGGTGTTTTTTACTTTGTTTTAGTCTATATGTCCAATTATAGATTAGAAATACATACCAAGAGAGTGATTGAGGCCATTGTTTGATTTTAGCTCACTTATCCCAAAACAGCCTATCCTTTACATCACCCTTGTTAGCCCCCTTGAGCCTTTAAAAACCTTTTCCCTTTTTATAAATAACATTACTTGCCTTAAGCAGAAAAACAAAATAAAATCCCAAGTGAATCCTTGGTTAGCTTAAGATAGAAATTATGTATGGTTTAAATGTGAGAAAACCTATTGGGAACATGGATGATAAAAGCGAAAGGTAGAAAAGTTGAAAGAGATAAAATAATTCAAATTAAGAAAGTTTTGGGAAGCATGCTCATGTAAAATCAAAATAATTGAATTACCATGTGCATTAAAAAAAAGTGTAAGGGGACACAAAAAGAATTCCCCAATTGCAAAGAAACAAAAGAAATGCACATGGGATGAAAAATAAAAATTGAAACATGAGCATGTAACATCAAAAGTGAGAAAATATGGAGAATAGGTAAAGAAGCATTGTTTTACTAAGTATGTATGTTAGGTGAGATCTTAGTCTAATTAAGGATTCACTCATTAGCTCACTTAGCCTTATACATATATCCTTACCTTTCCCTTAACCCCATTACAACCTTAATTAAAGACCTCATGATTTTTGGTATGTCTATATTCTATAATTATTGACTGGTTAGATGAAGAACAAAGTTATAGAAAGTAAGAATAAAAAGAAGAATAGAGTGATTAACCCAATAAACACTGAGTGATTAGAGAGTAAACACAAAATCCAGTGAGGGTTCAATAGCTCATTAACATTTATCTCTATTTAAATTATTAATTGTCTTGCAAGTTTTTTTAAATATTTTTTTCTCTCCCATCTCAATTGTAAAGGCACTTTATCACTATCTAAGGTTTGGCTATGTATGTATATGATTCCTTGAGAATGTGAGTTAATTCAACTACATGCAAGCTTTATATACAAGTGAATAAAGAATTAGAATTGCATGACTCATTTAGGTAGTTGCATTTAGAATAGGTTGCATTGCATAACATTCCACCATTTTAATCTTACCTTACTCTTTACCTTGGATTTAGCATGAGGACATGCTATTGTTTAAGTGTAGGGAGGTTGATAAACCCATATTTTATGATATATTTTGTGCTTAATTTGAGTGATTTATTCAATCCTTCACCCACTTATTCATATTAATTGCATGGTTTTACTTTCCCTTCCTTATTATGTGATGTATGTGAAAAACATGTTTCCTATGCTTTAATATTAATTATTTTGATTACCTTTATTTCCATTCGATGCCATGATTAGTGTGTTGAGTAGTTTCAGATCTTCTAAGGCAGGAATGACTCAAAGGATGGAAAGGAAACATACAAAAATGAAAGGAAAGCGCAAAACGGAGTTCTTGAAGAAACTGGCATCCACGCGATCGCATGGACGACGCAATCGCATGCCAAGCGCGAAGAAGCAGTGACGCGGCCGCATGACTGACGCGACCGAGCACCTTAAGCAAAATACATATGACGCGGCCGCATGACTGACGCGACCGCGTGACAAGAAAAGCTTCGAATGACGCGACCGCGTAACCCACGCAGACGCGTGACAGAGGCCACGCACCAGAAATTACAGAATACGCCCCCAGCGATTTCTGAAGCCCTTTTGGCCCAGATCCAAGTGCAGAAAACACAGATTAGAGGATATAAAGTGTGGGAATGCATCCATTCAAAAAAGAGAGCTCGCCCATTTTTACTTTCCATGAATTAGAATTAGTTTTGAGGGAGGTTCTCTTCTCTCTCTTTAGGATTAGGACTTAGATTTAGGATTTTTATTCGCTTTCAAGATTATCTCTTTTGATCAGGTTCAATATTCCTTTTATTTACTTTTGCAAGTCACTTTATGAATTCTTCTATGTTCCAGATTATTTGAATTAATGTTATATGAGGTATTTCAGTTTAATATTGATTTCTTTTATTTATGCTATTGTTGCTTTTACTCTGAAGACATTTTTATTCCAGTAGATTTACTACTCCTTTTGGTCTTGGTTAAGAAATTAGTAACTCAGGAGTTATCCAATTCAACAGCATAATTGATAATTTTTATCTTGCCAATTGAATTGAACTTCAATAATCCCAATCTTTTCTTAGGAAATAAATAGGATCCGAAGATCAATTCAATTTGTCCCTTGACCTTCCTTTGCTTTAGTAAGGGTTAACAAAGTGGAATTACGATTCAATTATCATCATCATTGATAAGGATAGCTAGGATAGGATCTCTTATTTCTCACACCTTGCCAAGAGTCATTTACAGTCATTTATTTATTTTACTTGCTATTTAAATTACTTGTTCTTCATTTACTTTAATTGTCATTTAAATCACTTGCTTCTCATCTTCTAAACCCCGATTTACAATCTCCATAGCTAATAATAAGAACATACTTCCCTGCAGTTCCTTAAGAAGACGACCCGAGGTTTAAATACTCGGTTAACAATTTTTAAGGGGTTTGTTACTTGTGACAACCAAAACGTTTGTACGAAGGGATTTCTGTTGGTTTAGAATCTATACCTACAACGCGACTATTTTTATAAAATTCTTTACTAGCAAAAATCCTAACGTCACATACCATAACCATCAATATAACTTGCCCTTAACCATAGCACAAAAATTCTTGCAACCTTAGCTTAATAACATCACATTTCAACCCAACTTTACAAGTTTTAGTCACAAACTAGCATATTACTCTACATACACATATTGTCACCATCATGAAACACTTCAACCATCATCACAACATTATTTATTATGTCAATACCAACAAATCCAAATAAACACCACTCAATCTCAATCATATCATTACAATGCCATAATCATAAATCTTTCAACCATCATCATTATACTAGCATATATATATGATCAACCCACATTGTCAATCGCTCAACACAAACCTAACACCTATTTATCCATCAATATCACAAAAGCTAATCATTTAACACATTCAACCATTTCAACTTATCCTATAGTTCTCTAGCCTAAATTTTCACAGAGCCTTACATATTAATTGTGCGAAACCTAAACCATAGCTTGGCCGATCACCACGTTTGGTCCAAGGCAGCCACACTAGTCACACACACAGCCCCTCAAGCTTGAGAAATCAACCAAAACCAAGGCCTTTGCACCAATCTTCCACCAAGCCTCCAAATATCCACAATTCAATTCCAATGCATATATATATATATATATATATATATATATATATATTTATTTATTTATATTTATTTATATTTATATTTATATACATACTTAATTCACACCTAATACACATGTATACTTCAAATTCAGATTTCATACAATAAATTCGAGATTTGGCTAAGGTTTAGGTGATTCTTACCGCACCCACGCACACAACAACTCAAACCCGATAAGCTCCGCAAGCTAAATCGAACCTAAAACACCAAATTGGGCAAAATCTCATCACAAGGGCTCAATTTCACAAATAGAAAAGAGGTAGGGAATCTGAAATGAAATTGATGCTTACCCATGAAATTGATCTGATAGAAACGTAGAGCTCGACGCACTGGACGCGTGGCCGTGAACGGTGCGGCGATCGGAGCTCGAATGGAGAAGTTACGGGGTTTGGAAATTGAAACAAGGGTTTCGTACCCTTATCTTCTTCTCCCTGCGTCTAGCGCTGCTTCTGTTGTGTTCTTAGAGAAGAAAATGAGCTTTAGCCCATTTATATGCTGGGCCGGTTGGGCCCACAGGCCCGGTTTGGGTCTGGTTCAACCAGTTCGGCCCGTTTGGTCCAATCTTGGGCCAATTTCTTTGAAATTGGTGTCAAATTCTCGTTTTGATGAGTTCTATCTTAATTTAGTAAAAAATTCACATTTTTAATTTCCTTTAATAAAATTTAATTTATTGACTAATTATTCGCTAATTTTACGGGGTTTACATCTAGTATCAGCAGCAATAGTAGTAGTAATGGTAGTAGTCTTAATAATAGTGGTCCTTGCCTTCACTCTTGAATAGTCTTTTTAGAGGGTTAGCTCTTTTATTTATTTAATAATATAGAACGGGTCTTAGTCTAGGGTGGCTCTTGTGAGCCGGGACTTGTAAGCATAATTGATAGAGTATGTACATAATCACCTTCTGCAGTCTCAAAGTCAATATATGCCTGTTTTGAAATCACAAATTGATAGACAGGTTAGCACAAAAATTCACATAGCATATTAGAAAAATTATGCATTACATAAGATGTCATAAATAATACATAAGAGAAAAGAAATGATGAAAGAATGATGGAACAAGAACGGTTAGGCATTGATTGGTACAAGGCAATAAATGTACCTTCCACAATAGCTCAGGCATATCCAATGCTGGTTGAGCGATTGCAAGCTCGAATATTGCTCTAGCTCGATCAGTCTTAGATAAAGATCTCTCCAATTCTGCATACTTGCTCCAAGCATAGCAATTTTCAGGCAACCACTCCAGATACTTTTCATATAGTTTTCTGCATCTATCTATGTTACCGAGCTGCAGTTCTATCTCTATATACTTCTTGAAAATCTGTTGTCCAGAGAGCAGGGCTGTGTAAGATAACCATGCTTCAATAAAAAGACATCATTGCATTTACATCAACATATATATTACCTTGTCTTTTGGAGCCTTTCCAATGGCATGTCCTAATATCTGTCGAGCACCTTGGAGATTCAGCTGACGTATTTCAAACTGGGCTGCTAGAAGCCATATCTTTGCAAATGAAAACATACTGTGTGGTATCAAGTTAAGACACTCCCTATAAGAAAGAAAGCCACGGAGAGGAGGGGTTCTACATATGGTTCATATGGCTCAAAAGGTGGTTGGTATGGTAGATAAAGATTAGGGTCATATGGTGGTTCAAAATTATGTTGAGGAGGGGGTTCATAGGCATAGGGTGGTGGTTGTTGATAATCAAAAGGGTGTTCACCATAGCCATTATCTTGGTATGCCTCTTGGAAGGGCGCTTGGTCATAGTATGCTGGTGGAGGTTGATGCCATGAAGGTTGTCCGTAAGCTTGTGGCTCCTCCCACCTTTGATATTCCCATCCTTGATGCATGTTCTCATTGTAATCTCCTCTTCCTGCGACATAATTGTAACCAAACTCATAGCCAAAGGGGTGAGGGTTCATAATAGCTAAAGAAAATAAAGACAAAAACTAGTAAAAATAAGCAACTAATTCCTAAACTAACAAAAACTAGCAAACAAGCAAAAAGCAAATATTTACAATAACCAATAATAAGGCACACATTTGTAATTCCTCGGCAACGGCGCCATTTTGATGAACGGATTTTTGTGTGGTCTAGAATTTCACAAATGAATTCTCGTTGCAAGTATAGCTTCTAAACCACAAAGAATCCTCTCATAACAAAAATTGGCTGTCACAAGTAACAAACCCTATAAAAATAAACCGAAGTATTCAAACCTCGGGTCGTCTCTCAAGGAATTACAGGGAAGTGTATTTATTATTGGTTATGAGACTTTTTGAGAATTTTGGAATGAGGAATGAAAAAATAAATAATTATAAATTAAAGCAAGGAAAATTAACAAGAGATTTTATGTAATTGAATAAAAAAGCCTTGGCCAGGAGAAGATTAATTGGAAGTTCTATTCTTGTTGGATTTTCCAAGATTAATAGTAATAGGTTGTTGTTTCTACTTAGTTAACCCTCAACGAATGAAGGAAAGTCAAGTAGTTAAGCCAACTTCCATTCACAAGTCCTAATTCTCTCCCTTAGGAAGGATTAGCGTTAGTGACTAGAGAGCCAGCCAACAATCTTCCAATTACTATTTAACTCTTGAGTCTTCCAACTCAAGGGTCTCCAAATATTAATCAACTCCAAAGCCAAGTTGAAAGTCTACTCCTTTGTCATGGATGCCAATTTCGCATTCATGTAAAGGGAGTAGAAAGAAGACATGATAATTGGACTCAATTGAAAATAATCAAGAAATAATGAAATTAAATAGAAAAGTATCTTTGCATTAATTAATTCTAAAATCGAAGGTATCCATATAACTCTAAACAAAGTAAATGGGAAATAAAAAGAGTAAAGGAATAGGAAACAAACTAGAATGATAAAGACTTCAACGGTGGTAGTAACTCTTTCAATATCCAACTCAAAAGCATAAAACTAGGAATCCTAAAATCTAGAGAGAGGAGAGAGCCTTTCTCTCTAGAAACTACATCTAAAACCTAAAATTATGTGAATGAGAAGTGTCTCTTCCATTCTGCTCCACTCTACAGCCTCTAATCAGTGTTTCTAGGCCAAAACTGGGTCTAAAAATAGCCCAGAAATCACCCTCAGCAATTTTTTATACGTACAGCACGTGACTCAGTCACGCGTACACATCATGCACGCGTGCGCGTCGCTTGTCTGCATACTATCCACACGTGCGCGTCATGCGCGCGTGTGCATCCCTTAACGCTAGGCAACTATGGCAAATTTTATATCATTTTGAAGCCCTGGATGTTAGCTTTCCAATGCAACTGGAACTGCCTCATTTGGATCTGTGTAGCTCAAGTTATGATCGATTGAGTGCGAAGAGTTCAGAGTTGACAGCTTTAGCAATTCCTTCAATTTCTTGTATTCCTTCCACTTTTGCATGCTTCCTTTCTATCCTCTAAGCCATTCCTATCCTATAAACCCTGAAATCATTTAACACACATATCAAGGCATCGAATGGTAATAAGAGAGGATTAAAATTAGCAAATTTAAGGTCAAAGAAGCATGTTTTCAATCATAGCACAAAATCAAGAAGGAAAATGTAAAACATGCGATTTCTATGAATAAGTGTGAGATTAGTGGATAAAATCCACTCAATTAAGTACAAGATAAACCGTAAAATAGCGGTTTATCAAATACTATTAATTTTAAATTAAAAAAATTTAAAACTTAATAACATAAAAAATGATTTAATAACTTAATAATGGAAGTGTTATATAATTAAATTTAAGAAATTTCTATTATGAATAAATTATGGTTTATTTATTAAATTGAGTTCGTAGAGTTAGAGATTAATTTTTTAGGAATGATTAAATGGATTTCTTCAAATACTTTAGATTTAAGTCAATTAATACTTATGTACAACTTTTATTTTAATTAGTTATTTTATATAAATTGAAATTAAAGTTATGATGGAAAAATAACGAAAGGTCATATAATTTAATTTAGGTAATTGATATTTTGAATATAACCGTATTTTATAAAATGTAATTAGTATGTTTACTTTATAATTTAAATTAGAAATAATTATTTGAACTCAATGATATTTTGATAAATGAAATTTTATCTGTTCTAAAAATAATCCTTACAATATTATATTTAAATTCTAGATTGCTATTCTATCACAAATATTTTGTAAAATTGTTATATTACTCATATATTTTTAACTCTAACTCTAAAATTCCTAAATAAAACCCTAATTCCCCAATCCCTAAATCAAAACACAACGCACTGCACACACACGTTCAGAAAAGGAAGGAAACGAGAAACAGGGGGAGCTCGAGGGGGAAGAAGAAGAGAATGAGAGGGAGAAGAGCGTGCCGGCGTCGCGCCCAGCTCGTCGCCGTGGAGCTGTCGCCGCTCTCTTCACGGGCTGTCGGTCATTGTCGCTACTGGGTTCTTCGTCAGCGCTACTGTAGACAAGAAGAGAAAGAGTGAAAGCCAGCGTGAGAGAAGAGGAGGAGGGGCGTGATGAGTGGTGGACGAAATTGTGATCAATGTTCTTTTCCAACTCGAAACAATCCCCGGTAATGGCTCCAAAAACTTGGTGCACAATACCATGGGTTAAAATCAACTTCACAGTCTGTTTCACAACTCCGTTCAACTAACCAGCAAGTGTACTGGGTCGTCCAAGTAATACCTTACGTGAGTAAGGGTCGAATCCACAGAGATTGTTGGTATGAAGCAAGCTATGGTCACCTTGTAAATCTCAGTCAGGAGGATAAAATTGATTGATGGTTATTGGAATAAATAATAAATAAAAAGGAATAATAAAAGGGATAGAATACTTATGTAGATTCGTGCATAGGAATTTCAGTTAAGTATATGAAGATGCTGTATGGCTCAAGGATGCCTGCTTTCCTACTGCTTCCACTCAATCCTTCTTACTCCTTTCCATGGCAAGCTGTATGTAGGGCATCACCATTGTCAGTGGCTACATCCCATCCTCGCAGTGAAAGCTAATGCTCACGCACTCTGTCACAGTACGGCCAATCACCGGTTGGTTCCCTCCCCTACTGGAATAGAATCCCTCTTTTGCGTCTGTCACTAACGCCCAGCAGGTTACAGGTTTGAAGCTCGTCACAGTCATTCAATCCCAGAATCCTACTCGGAATACCATAGACAAGGTTTAGACTTTCCGGATCCTCATGAATGCCGCCATCTATCTAGCTTATACCACGAAGATTCTGTTGGGGAATCTAAGAGATACACATTCAAGCCTTGTTGCATGTAGAACGGAAGTGGTTGTCAATCACGCGCGTTCATAAGTGAGAATAATAATGAGGGTTATCTAACTCATCATCATTCATCATGTTCTTGAGTACGAATGAATATCTTGGAATAAGAATAAGATAGAGAATTGAATAAAAGAAAATAGAACTTCATTAATCTTTGAGGTACAGCAGAGCTCCACACCCTTAATCTATGGCGTGCAGAAACTCCACTGTTGAAAATACATAAGTGAAAGGTTCAGGCATGGCCGAGAGGCCAGCCCCCAAAACGTGATCACTAGATCAAAAATACAATCCAGGATCCAGGATAAAATTATGATAGTTAAATGTTCTATTTATAATAAACTAGCTCCTAGGGTTTACATGAGTAAGTAATTGATGCGTAAATCCACTTCCGGGGCCCACTTGGTGTATGTTTGGGCTGAGCTTGATCAATCCACGAGCTGAGGCTTCTCTTGGAGTTGAACTCTGAGTTATGACGTGTTTTGGGCGTTCAACTCCGGATCATGACGTTTTTCTGGCGTTTAACTCCAGACAGCAGCATGTACTTGGCGTTCAACGCCAAGTTACGTCGTCAATTTCCGAATAAAGTATGGACTATTATATATTGCGGGAAAGCCCTGGATGTCTACTTTCCAACGCCGTTGAGAGCGCGCCAATTGGAGTTCTGTAGCTCCGGAAAATCCATTTTGAGTGCAGGGAGGTCAGATTCCAACAGCATCAGCAGTCCTTTTGTCAGCCTCTTTCAGAGTTTTGCTCAAATCCCTCAATTTCAGCCAGAATTTACCTGAAATCACAGAAAAACACACAAACTCCTAGTAAAGTCCAGAAATGTGAATTTAACATAAAAACTAATGAAAACATCCCTAAAAGTAACTAGATCATACTAAAAACTACCTAAAAACAATGCCAAAAAGCGTATAAATTATCCGCTCATCACAACACCAAACTTAAATTGTTGCTTGTCCCCAAGCAACTGAAAATCAAACAGGATAAAAAGAAGAGAATATACTATAAATTCAGAAATATCAATGAATATTAATTATAATTAGATGAGCTGGACTTGTAGCTTTTTGCTTCTGAACAGTTTTGGCATCTCACTTTTTCCTTTGAAGTTTAGAATGATTGGCTTCTCTAGGAACTTAGAATTTTGGATAGTGTTATTGACTTTCTTAGTTAAGCATGTTGATTTTTGAACATAGCTACTTTTGAGTTTTGGCCGTGGCCCTAAGCATTTTGTTTTCCAGTATTACCACCGGATACATAAATGCCACAGACACATAACTGGGTGAACCTTTTCAGATTGTGACTCAGCTTTGCTAGAGTCTCCAGTTAGTGGTGTCCAGAGCTCTTAAGCACACTCTTTTGCTTTGGATCCTTTTTACCCTTGCCTTTTGGTTTTAAGGGCTATTGGCTTTTTCTACTGCTCCTTCTTTTTTTTTTCTCTTTTTTTTTCGCCATTTTTTTTTTCAATTTTTTTTTCGCAAGCTTTCTTTTTCACTGCTTTTTCTTGCTTCAAGAATCAATTTCATGATTTTTCAGATCCTCAATAACATTTCTCTTTGTTCATCATTCTTTCAAGAGCCAACAATTTAACATTCATAAACAACAAGATCAAAGACATATGCACTGTTCAAGCATTCATTCAGAAAACAAAAAGTATTGTCACCACATCAATATAATTAAACTAAATTCAAGAGCTATTTTCGAAATTTATGTACTTCTTGTTCTTTTGAATTAAAACATTTTTCTTTTAAGAGAGGTGAAGGATTCATGGAATTATTCATAATCTTTAAGGCATAGTTTACTACATACTAATGATCATGTAATAGATAAACATATATAAAAAAAACGAAAAATAGGAAAAAAAAATTTAGAACAAGGAATGAATCCACCTGAGTGAGGGTGGCGCCTTCTTGAAGGTCCAATGGTGCTCTTTGAGCTCCTCTATGTCTCTTCCTTGCTTCTTTGAATGATTCCTAGTAATTTTGGTGTTCCTCCCCTTAGTTGCTTCCAATATTTGTGTGGAGGACCACTTATCCCCTGAGGTATCTCAGGGATCTCTTGATTTGCAGCCACATGTTCTACCACTGAGCTATGACGGCTTATATTTTAGTCTTTCCATCTCCCATGACTTGGAGGTGGAAGCTTTTTGTCTTTCCTTTTTCTCTTTTTTTTTTTTTTTGAAAGCCTTTTTCCTTGTTCCTGCTCATATGGGGAAGAAGAGAACAAGAACAGAAAGAGGAATCCTCTATGTCACAGTAAAGAGGTTCCTTATTGTTAGTAGAAGAAAGAAAGGGGATAAGGAAAGGAGAATGGTTCGGATTTTTAGATGAAGAGAAGTGAAGAGAAGTGTTAGTAAATAATTAATTAAATAAAATAAGAAAAGAGAAGGAGAATTTTCGAAAATAATTTTGAAAAATGGGTTAGTAATTTTCGAAAATTAAAACTAAAATTTGAAACAATTAATGAATTAAAAAGAATTTTTGAAAAAGAGGGAGGTATTTTCGAAAATTAGAGAGGGAAAAGTAGTTAGGTGGTTTTGAAAAAGATAAGAAACAAACAAAAAATTAATTAGTTAGTTGAAAAAGATATTAAAATCAAATTTGAAAAGATAAGAGGATAAGAAGTTAGAAAAGATATTTTAAAATCAAATTTTTGAAAAAGATAAAATTTTGAAAAAGATATGATATAAAAGATATGGTAAAAAGATATGATTTTTGAAAAGATAAGATTGAAAAGATATTTTTGAAAAGATATTATTGAAGTTAGTTTTGAAAAAGATTTGAATTTTAAAATCACAATTAATGACTTGACTCACAAGAAATCACAAGATATGATTCTAGAACTTAAAATTTGAATCTTTCTTAACAAGAAAGTAACAAACTTGA
Source organism: Arachis stenosperma (assembly GCF_014773155.1). Lineage (NCBI taxonomy): Eukaryota > Viridiplantae > Streptophyta > Magnoliopsida > Fabales > Fabaceae > Arachis > Arachis stenosperma. The sequence continues at coordinate 110,091,075 of NC_080378.1, forward strand.
AATTTTTGAATCAAAACATTAATTTTGATGCAATTTTCGAAAATATGATGTAAAGATAAGAAAAAGATTTTGAAAATATTTTGAAAAAGATTTTTGAAATTTTCGAAAATGATGAAAAAAATGGAAAAGATATGATTTTTGAAAAAGATTTTAAAAAGATAAGATTTAAAAAGATAAGATATTTTTTTTTATTTTTGAATTTTTTTTTTGATGAGAGAGAAAAACACTAAAAATACTCAATGCATGAAAATTTTGAATCAAAACACATGATGCAAGAACACTATGAATGTCAAGATGAACACCAAGAACACTTTGAAGATCATGATGAACATCAAGAACATATTTTTGAAAAAATTTTCAATGTAAAGAAAACATGCAAGACACCAAACTTAGAAATTTTTCATGTTTAGACTCTATGAATGCAAGAATGCATATGAAAACACCATACAACACAAAACAAGAAAATATGAAGATCAAACAAGAAAGTTCATCAAGAACAACTTGAAGATCATGATGAATGCTATGAATGCATGAATTTTTCGAAAATTTTATGCAAGAAAAAGATGAACATGCAATTGACACCAAACTTATGACTTGACAAAAGACTCAAATAAGAAACACAAAAATTTTTGATTTTGATTTTATTTGATTTTCGATTTTTAATTTTTAATTTTTTTTTGTATTTATTTTTTCGAAACATAAAACACTAGACATGGCCAATGGCCAGCCAAGCTTTAACTGAAATCCTATACAGTAGCCAATTTGCTGAGAAAGACAAAGAAGCTCTTCTATAAGGATGAGTGAAACTCGGTCCAAAAGAATTTAGACATGGCTTTTACAGCCCAGGCTTCAACATGCTTATGAAACTCTAGAATGCATATTAAAAAATTTTTTGATAATTTTCGAAAATAGGGAGAAGATTTTGAAAAGATTTTCGAAATTTTTTTTTTAATAAAAAGTCCTAATCTGAGCAACAAGATGAACCGTCAGTTGTCCATACTCGAACAATCCCGGCAACGGCGCCAAAAACTTGGTGGACGAAATTGTGATCACTGTTCTTTTCCAACTCGAAACAATCCCCGGTAATGGCTCCAAACAACTTGGTGCACAAAACCATGGGGTAAAATCATGTACACAAAACTATTGTCTCTTGTTCATTCACAATCCCGTTCAACTAAACAGCAAGTGTACTGGGGTCGAATCCAAGTAATACCCGGTCGATAAGGGTCATAGATTGTTGGTATGAGCAAGCTATGGTCACCTTGTAAATCTCAGTCAGGAGGATAAAATTGATTGATGGTTATTGGAATAAATAATAAATAAAAAGGAATAATAAAAGGGATAGAATACTTATGTAGATTCGTGCATAGGAATTTCAGTTAAGTATATGAAGATGCTGTATGATGGCTCAAGGATGCCTGCTTTCCTACTGCTTCCACTCAATCCTTACTCCTTTCCATGGCAAGCTGTATGTAGGGCATAATTGTCAGTGGCTATCCCATCCTCGCAGTGAAAGCTAATGCTCACGCACTCTGTCACAGTACGGCCAATCACCGGTTGGTTCCCCCCTACTGGAATAGAATCCCTCTTTTGCGTCTGTCACTAACCAGCAGGTTACAGGTTTGAAGCTCGTCACAGTCATTCAATCCAGAATCCTACTCGGAATACATAGACAAGGTTTAGACTTTCCGGATCCTCATGAATGCCGCCATCTATCTAGCTTATACCACGAAGATTTGTTGGGGAATCTAAGAGATACATTCAAGCCTTGTTGCATGTAGAACGGAAGTGGTTGTCAATCACGCGCGTTCATAAGTGAGAATAATAATGAGGGTTATCTAAACTCATCATCATTCATCATGTTCTTGAGTACGAATGATATCTGGAATAAGAATAGATAGAGAATTGAATAAAAAAAAATAGAACTTCATTAATCTTTGAGGTACAGCAGAGCTCCACACCCTTAATCTATGGCGTGCAGAAACTCCACTGTGTGAAAATACATAAGTGAAAGGTTCAGGCAGGGAGAGAGGCCAGCCCCAAAACGTGATCACTAGATCAAAATACAATCCAGGATCCAGGATAAAAAATTATGATAGTTAAATGTTCTATTTAATAAACTAGCTCCTAGGGTTTACATGAGTAAGTAATTGATGCGTAAATCCACTTCCGGGGCCCACTTGGTGTATGTTTGGGCTGAGCTGACAATCCACGAGCTGAGGCTTCTCTTGGAGTTGAACTCTGAGTTATGACGTGTTTTGGGCGTTCAACTCCGGATCATGACGTTTTTCTGGCGTTAACTCCAGACAGCAGCATGTACTTGGCGTTCAACGCCAAGTTACGTCGTCAATTTCCGAATAAAGTATGGACTATTATATATTGCTGGAAAGCCCTGGAGTCTACTTTCCAACGCCGTTGAGAGCGCGCCAATTGGAGTTCTGTAGCTCCGGAAAATCCATTTTGAGTGCAGGGAGGTCAGATTCCAACAGCATCAGCAGTCCTTTTGTCAGCCTCTTTCAGAGTTTTGCTCAAATCCCTCAATTTCAGCCAGAATTTACCTGAAATCACAGAAAAACACACAAACTCCTAGTAAAGTCCAGAAATGTGAATTTAACATAAAAACTAATGAAAACATCCCTAAAAGTAACTAGATCATACTAAAAACTACCTAAAAACAATGCCAAAAAGCGTATAAATTATCCGCTCATCAATGAGCGGATAATTTATACCCTTTTGGCACTGTTTTTATATAGTTTTTAGTATGTTTTAGTTACTTTTTATTATATTTTATAGTTTTTATCAAAAATCACATTTCTAGACTTGCTGTTGGATTTGGCACTGTTTTTATATAGTTTTTAGTATGTTTTAGTTACTTTTTATTATATTTTTATTAGTTTTTATTCAAAAATCACATTTCTAGACTTTACTATGAGTTTGTGTATTTTTCTGTGATTTCAGGTATTTTCTGGCTGAAATTGAGGGACCTGAGCAAAAATCTGATTCAGAGGCTGAAAAAGGACTGCAGATGCTGTTGGATTCTGACCCTCCTACACTCGAAGTGGATTTTATGGAGATACAGAAATCCAATTAGCACGTTCTCAATTTCATTGGAAAGTCGACATCCTTGGCTTTCCAGAAATATATAATAGTCTATACTTTGCCCGAGATTTGATGGCCCAAACTGACGTTCAAACGCCGATCTGAGAATTCTAGCGTAAAACGCCAGAACTGGCACTAAAACTGGCGTAAAATGCCCAAACTGGCACCCAAGCTGGCGTTTAACACCAACAATGACCTATGCACGTGTAAAGCTCAATGCTCAGCCAAAGCACACACCAAGTGGGCCCTGGAAGTGGATTTCTGCACTATCTGCACTTAGTTACTCATTTTCTGTAAACCCTAGTAACTAGTTTATTATAAAAACTACTTTTAGAGATTTATTTTAAAATCTTTGGGTCATCTTTTGATCTTTTGATCATCTTATGTTATCATAGAGCTATCATACACGTTTGGAGGCTGGCCTCACGGCCATGCCTAGACCTTCTGTTCTTATATATTTTCTACGGTCGAGTTTCTACACCTCATAGATTAAGGTGAGGAGCTCTGCTGTTCTTCATGAATTAATGCAAGTACTATGGTTTTTCTTTCAATTCATGCCTACTTCTTCTCCAAGATATACTCTTGTACTTAATTCAGTTAAGTCAGACTGAAGGGGTGACCCGTGACAATCACCCACTATCTTCAGTACTCGCTTAGCCAAGATCCGCGTCCCTGACAACCACAAGTGGTCTACATGATGTTCAACGTAGTCATTGGACGACAGCCGGAGTATATTCTCTTGGGTATCTAATACACGGAACGAGTCCGTGATATTAGTATCTTTGTGGTATAGGCTAGAACAATGGCAGCATTCCTGAGATCCGGAAAGTCTAAACCTTGTATGTGATATTCCGAGTAGGATCTGGGAAGGGATGACTATGACGAGCTTCAAACCTGCGAATGCTGGACACAAGTGACAGTGTGCAAAAGGATAATAGTCCTATTCCGGTGCTAGCAGAAACCGACAGATGATTAGCCCTGCGGTAGCTGTGCCTGGTATTTTTCATCTGAGACGAGAAATCCGACAGTTGATTAGCCGTGCAGAAACTGTAGTTGAACCATTTTCACTGAGAGGATCATACAGCTTGCCATGGAAGGGAGCACGCATGGTTGGAAGAAGGCAATAGGAAAGCAAAGGTTCAGAAGCAACAAAGCATCTCCAAACGCTTATCTGAAATTCCCACCAATGAATTATATAAGTATCTTTATCTTATTTTATGTTTTATTTATCTTTTAATTATCAAAACCTTATAACCAATTGGATCCGCCTGACTGAGATTTACAAGGTGACCATAGCTTGCTTCAAGCCGACAATCTCCATGGGATCGACCCTTACTCACGTAAGGTATTACTTGGACGACCCAGTGCACTTGTTGTTTAGTTGTGCGGAGTTGTGAAAAGTGTGATTGCAATTTCGTGCACCAAGTTTTTGGCGCCGTTGCCGGGGATTGTTCGAGTTTGGACAACTGACGGTTCATCTTGTTGCTTAGATTGGGTAATTTTTATTTTATGTTTAAGCTTTTTATCTTTAATTTTTGAAAAAAAATAATAAATATTTGTTTTCTAAAAATTCATCAAAATTTTTAAGAAATAATTCCACCTTCAAACTTCATGATGATATGTTAAAGCTTGGCTGGCTATTAAGCCATGTCTAATCTTTTGGACCGGAGCTTTAACTTATCATATTCATTGGATTGTTGTATGTATTTGTTATGTTAAAGCTTGGCTGGCTATTTGGCCATGTCTAACTCTGTTGGACCGAAGCTTTAGAATAACATTGCATACACCTTTGGATTCTCATTTACAATTCTATGCTAAAGCTTGGCTGGCCATTCGCCATGTCTAATTTCTTGGACTGGAGCTTTAGATCAACATGGTATGAATCCTGGAATTCTTATTAAAAATTTTGAATTTCTTTATTTTCTTTTACCAAACATAATTTTCGAAAAATATACAAAAAAAATTAATAAAATCATAAAAACCAAAAAAAATTTTGTGTTTCTTGTTTGAGTCTAGTGTCAAATTTTAAGTTTGGTGTCAATTGCATGTTTTAAATCTTTCTTTAATTTTTGAAAACTCATGCATTGTGTTCTTCTTGATCTTCAAGTTGTTCTTGATAATTTTCCTTGTTTGATCTTTAATTTTTCTTGTTTTGTGTCTTTTGTTGTTTTTCATATGCATTTTCGAATTCATAATGTCTAAACATTAAAAATTTTTAAGTTTGGTGTCTTGCATGTGTTTCTTTTCTTAAAAATTTTCAAAATTATGTTCTTGGTGTTCATCATGATCTTCAAAGTGTTCTTAGTGTTCATCTTGACATTCAAAGTGTTCTTGCATGCATTAATTGTTTTGATCTAAAATTTCTATGTTTTGAGTCATTTTGTTATTTTTCTCTCTCATCATTTAATTCAAAAATAAAAATACATCTTTCCTTATTTTACTCATAAATTTCAATTTAAAAAATTCTATCTTTTCAAATCTTTTTCAAAATCAAATCTTTTTCAATTTCCTTTTTATATTTTCGAATTCTTTCTTAAAATTTTTCAAAATCTTTTTCATTTTTCTTTTAAGGTTTTTCGAAAATTTTTTAAAATTGATTTTCAAAATCTTTTTCTTAGTTTTATTTCATAATTTTTGAAAATTTACTAACATTTAATGTTTTAATTCAAAAAAATATTTCAAGTTGTTACATGCCTATCAAGAAAGGTTCAATCTTTAAATTCTAGAATCATATCTTTTAGTATCTTGTTAGTCAAGTCATCAACTTTAATTTCAAGAATAAAATCTTTTTAATTTCTCAATCATATCTTTTTCAAAATAAATTTCAATCATATCTTTTTAAAATTTTAAATTCAAAATCTTTTCTAACTTCTTATCTTTTCAAAGTTAATTTTCAAATCTTTTTCAATTAACTACTTGACTTGTTTGTTTTAATTTTAAAAGTTTACTATTTCTTATCTTTTTCAAAATCATCTAACTACTTTTCTCTCTCTCCAATTTTCGAAAATAATTAACCTCTTTTTCAAAATTTTTAATTAACTAATTATTTTAAATTTTAATTTTATTTTATTTCTTCTAATAATTTCGAATTCTAACTTTAAATTAAAATAAAAACAAAAATATTTTTCTTTTCTTTTAAACTAATATTCGAATTCTCCCCCTCTCTTCTCTTTCTATTTTTAATTACTAATACTTCTCTTCTACTCATAATTCGAATCCCCTCCTTCTCTCTGTGTTCGAATTCTTCTTACTTTCTCTCTACCTCATTCTTCTATTCTTCTACTCACATAAAGGAATCTCTATACTGTGACATAGAGGATTCCTATTCTTTTTTGTTCTCTTCTTTTTCATATGAGCAGGAACAAGGATAAAGACATTCTTGTTGAAGCTGATCATGAACCTAAAAGGACTCTGAAGAGGAAGCTAAGAGAAGCTAAAGCACAACACTCTGGAGAGGACCTGACAGAAATTTTCAAAAAAGAAGAAGACATGGCCGAACCCAACAACAATGGTGGAGATGCAAGGAAGATGCTTGGTGACTTTACTGCACCCTCTTCTGACTTCTATGGAAGAAGAAGCATCTCAATTCCTGCAATTGGAGCAAACAACTTTGAGCTTAAGCCTCAATTAGTTTCTCTAATGCAGCAGAATTGCAAGTTTCATGGACTTTCATTGGAAGATCCTCATCAGTTCTTAGCTGAATTCCTGCAAATCTGTGACACTGTTAAGACCAATGGAGTTAATCCCGAGGTCTACAGACTTATGCTTTTCCCTTTTGCTGTAAGAGACAGAGCTAGGACATGGTTGGACTCACAACCTAAAGAAAGCCTGAACTCTTGGGAAAAGTTAGTCAATGCTTTCTTGGCCAAGTTCTTTCCACCTCAAAAGTTGAGCAAGCTTAGAGTGGAAGTCCAAACCTTCAGACAGAAGGAAGGTGAATCCCTCTATGAAGCTTGGGAAAGATACAAGCAATTGATCAGAAGGTGTCCTTCTGACATGCTTTCAGAATGGAGCATCTTATGTATATTCTATGATGGTCTGTCTGAATTGTCCAAGATGTCATTGGATCACTCTGCTGGTGGATCTCTTCATCTGAAGAAGACGCCTGCAGAAGCCCAGGAACTCATTGAAATGGTTGCAAATAACCAGTTCATGTACACTTCTGAAAGAAATCCTGTGAATAATGGGATGACTCAGAAGAAAGGAGTTCTTGAGGTTGACACTCTGAATGCCATATTGGCTCAGAATAAAATATTGACACAGCAAGTCAATATGATTTCTCAGAATCTGACTAGATTGCAGGCTGCATCCGGCAGTACTAAAGAAGCTTCCTTTAAAGAAGAGGCTTATAACCATGAGAATCTTGGAATGGAAGAAGTGAATTACATGGGAGAATCCTATGGAAACACCTACAACCCTTCATGGAGGAATCATCCTAATTTCTCATGGAAGGATCATTTCACATGGAAGGATCAGCAGAAGCCTAATCAAGGCGTCAATAATAATAATGGTGGGAGAACTCAGTTTGGCAATAGCAAACCTTTTCCATCATCTTCTCAGCAACAGACAGAGAATTCTAAGCAGAGCCTCTCTGACTTAGCAACCATAATCTCTGATCTAAGTAAGACCACTCACAGTTTCATGACTGAAACAAGGTCCTCCATTAGAAATTTGGAGGCACAAGTGGGTCAGCTGAGTAAAAGAGTTATTGAACTTCCTCCAAGTACTCTCCCAAGCAATACAGAAGAGAATCCAAAAAGAGAGTGCAAGGCCATCAATATGTCCAACAGGCTGAACCTGGAGAGGAGGGAAAGGCAGTAAATTCCACTGAGGAAAACTTCAATGGACGTCCACTGGCCACTATGGAGTTCCCTCATGAGGAACTAAAGGAATCTGAGGCTCATACAAAGACCATAGAGATTCCATTGGACTTACTGTTGCCATTCATGAGCTCTGATGAGTATTCTTCCTCTGAAGAGGATGAAGACATTATTGAAGAGCAAGTTGCTCTATATCTAGGAGCAATCATGAAGCTAAATGCCAAGCTATTTGGTAATGAGACTTGGGAGGTTGAACCTCCATTGCTCATTAATGAACTAAATGCTTTAGTTCAACTGAAATTACCTCAAAAGAAACCAATCCCGGAAAGTTCTTAATACCTTGTACCATAGGCACCATGGCCTTTGAAAAGGCTCTGTGTGACCTGGGGTCAGGAATAAACCTTATGCCACTATCTGTAATGGAGAAATTAGGGATCTTTGAGGTACAAGCTGCAAAATTCTCACTAGAATTAGCAGACAAATCAAGGAAACAGGCTTATGGACTTGTAGAGGATGTCTTAGTGAAGGTTGAAGGCCTTTACATCCCTACTGACTTCATAATCCTAGACACTGGGAAGGATGAGGATGAATTCATCATCCTTGGAAGACCCTTCCTAGCCACAGCAAGAGCTGTGATTGATATGGACAGAGGAGAGTTAGTCCTTCAATTGAATGAGGACTACCTTGTGTTTAAGGCTCAAGGATCTTCTTCTGTAACCATGGAGAGGAAGCATGAAAAGCTTCTCTCAATACAGAGTCAAACTGAGCCCCTACATTCAACTTCTAATTTTGGTGTTGGGAGGCCACCATTAAGCTCTGAATCTCTGTGAGGCTCTCTAAAGAGCTCACTGTCAAGCTATTGACATTAAAGAAGTGCTTATTGGGAGGCAACCCAATTTTATTTAATTATATTTATTTGTTTTCCATTGTCATTTTATGTTTTCTTTAGGTAGATGATCATGTGGAGTCACAAAACAACTGCAAAAATTAAAGCGGAATAAAAAACAGCATCAAAAATAGCACACCCTGGAGGACAGGCTTTCTGGCGTTTAAACGCCAGTAAGGATAGCAGAATGGGCATTTAACTCCCAGCCTGGCAACATTATGGGCGATAAACGCCAGAATTGGCAGGTAGATTGGCGTTTAACGCCAGAAAAGGGTGTCTGGCATCTGGCTGGCGTTAAACGTCAGAAATGGCAGATAGACTGGCGTTTAACGCCAGAAAAGGGTGTTTGGCCAGCGTTAAACGCTAGAAAGTGGCAGCAAACTGGCGTTTAACGCCAGGAAAGGTAGCAGAGCTAGTCTTAAATGCCAGAATTGGCACACAATGGGCGTTTAAACGCCAGAATGGTGCAGGGACCCAAATTCCTTGACACCTCAGGATCTGTAGACCCTACAGGATCCCCATCTACCCCACCTCTCTTTCTCCCCTCTTCACACCTTTCCATAACACTCTTCCCCAAATACCCTAGACCAATCCAATCAATACCTCTTCCCCAAACACCATTCACCTATCAAATCCTACCCTCTTCTCTATACTCTCTTCACCACTCATATCCATCCATCATAAACCTACCTCACCTTTCAAATTCAAACTATTTCCCTCCCAAACCCAACCCCTCATACACGAATTCCCCCTCTCTCTTACCCTATAAATACCCCTCCTTACCACCTTCAATTTCACACATCATACACACTTCTCCCTCCCTTGGCCAAACCCACCACATACCTCCATCTCCTCCATTTCTTCTTTTTCTCCTCCTTTCTTTCTTCTTTTGCTAGAGGACGAGCAAACATTTTAAGTTTGGTATGGGAAAAAGCTCTACTTTTTAATTTTCCATAACCATTAATGGCACCTAAGGCCGGAGAAATCTCTAGAAAGAGGAAAGGAAAGACAATTGCTTCCACCTCTGAGTCATGGGAGATGGAGAAATTCATCTCAAAGGTTCATCAAGACCACTTCTATGAAGTTGTGGCCAAGAAAAATGTGATCCCCGAGGTCCCCTTCATGCTCAAAAAGAGCGAATATCCAGAAATCCGACATGAGATTTGAAGAAGAGGTTGGGAAACTCTCACCAACCCCATTCAACAAGTCAGGATCTTAATGGTTCAAGAATTCTATGCTAACGCATGGATCACTAAGAACCATGATCAAAGTGTGAGTGGTATGCAGAATTGTGATCTCTGGTGATGGCTCCAATAACTTGGTGCTCTAATCTTAATTCATAATATGTCACAACTCCTTGTAGCTGACTAGCAAGTGCACTGGGTCGTCCAAGTAATAAACCTTATGTGAGTAAGGGTCGATAATATCTGGAAACACTTAACACACATATCAAAGCATCTAATGGTCATAAGAGAGGATTAATAATAAGCAAATATAAGATCAAAGAAGCATGTTTTCAATCATAGCACAAATTAGGAAGGAAAATGTAAAACATGCGAATTGTATGAATAAGTGAGTAAAGAGTTGATAAAAACTACTCAATTGAGCATAAGATAAACCATAAAATAGTGGTTTATCAGTCGATCCCACGGAGATTGTTGGTATGAAGCAAGCTATGGTCATCTTGTAAATCTCAGTTAAGTGGACTCATATGGGTTACAGTATTAATGGATAGATAAACATAAACATAACATAAAGTAGAGATAGAGATACTTATGTAAATTCATTGGTAGGAATTTCAGATAAGCGTATGGAGACACTGTATGGCTCTAGAACGTCTGCTTTCCTACTGCTTCCATCCAATCCTTCTTACTCCTTTCCATGGCAAGCTGTATGTAGGGTGTCACCATTGTCAATGGCTACTTCCCATCCTCTCAGTGAAAAAGGACCACATGCTCTGTCACGGCACGGCTAATCATCTGTCGGTTCTCGATCATACTGGAATAGGATTCTTCGTCCTTTTGCGTCTGTCACTACGCCCAGTACTCGCGAGTTTGAAGCTCGTCACAGTCATTCGATCATTGAATCCTACTCGGAATACCACAGACAAGGTTTAGACTTTCCGGATTCTCATGAATGCCGCCATCAATTCTAGCTTATACCATGAAGACTTTGATTCCACGGAATGTAAAGCTCGGTTGTCAGGTGAGTCGACCATGCATCGTGGGTCAACAATCCAAGAGATATGCGCCCGGTCTAATGTAGAACGGAGGTGGTTGTCAGGCACGCATTCGTAGGTGAGAATGATGATGAGTGTCACGGATCATCACATTCATCAAGTTGTAGTGCAACGAATATCTTGGAATAAGAACAAGTTGAATTGAATAGAAGAAAATAGTAATTGCATTAATACTCGAGGTACAGTAGAGCTCCACACCTTAATCTATGGAGTGTAGAAACTCTACTATTGAAAATACATAAGTGATAAAGGTTCAGCCATGGCCGTGAGGCCAGCCCCCCTAGGCGTGATCAATAGTCTCCTAAGATGAACAATGGAATAAAACTGAGACCAAAGATGATCCGAAGATGAAAACACAATAGTAAAAAGTTCTATTTATACTAAACTAGTTACTAGGGTTTACAGAAGTAAGTCTAAGTGCAGAAATCCACTTTCGGGGCCCACTTTGGTGTGTGCTTGGGCTGAGCTTTAGCTATCCACGTGAAGAGGCTATTTCTGGAGTTGAATGCCAGGTTGTAACCTATTTCTGGCGTTCAATTCTGGTTCGTGACGTGTTTCTGGCGTTTAACTCCAGACTGCAGCGTATAACTGGCGTTGAGCGCCAGTTTGCATCATCAAATCACAAACAAAGTATGAACTATTATATATTTCTGGAAAGCCCTGAATGTCTACTTTCCAACGCCGTTAAAAGCGCGCCATTTGGAGTTCTGTAGCTCTAACAAATCCATTTCGAGTGCAGGGAGGTCAGAATCCATCAACATCAGCAGTCCTTTGTTAGCCTTTCTTTCAGAGTTTTGCTCAGGTCCTTCAATTTCAGCCAAAATTCACCTGAAATCACAGAAAAACACACAAACTCATAGTAAAGTCCAGAAATGTGAATTTAGCATAAAAACTAATAAAAACATCCCTAAAAGTAACTAAATCCTACTAAAAACATACTAAAAACAATGCCAAAAAGCGTATAAATTATCCGCTCATCAGTGAGCCCGAACCCAAAGAATTGGCTCACAATGGTTCGGGGGAAATACTTGGATTTCAGTCCAGAAACTGTAAGGTTGGCATTCAACTTGCCAATCATGAGAGGAGATCCTCATCCTTTCACTAGAAGAGTCAACTTTGATCAAATATTAGACTAAGTCCTCATGGACATCTGTGTGGAAGGAGCACAATGGAAGAGAGACTCAAGAGGCAAGCCGGTTCAACTGAGAAGGCCTGACCTCAAACCCGTGGCTAAGGGATGGTTGGAGTTCATCCAACGCTCTATCATTCCCACTAGCAATCGGTCCGAAGTTACTATGGACCGGGCTATCATGATCCATAGTATCATGATTGGAGAGGAAGTAGAAGTTCATGAGATCATATCTCTAGAACTATACAAGGTGGCGGACAAGCCCTCTACTTTGGCAAGGTTAGCCTTCCCTCATCTCATCTATCACCTATGCAATTCAGCTGGAGTTGTCATAGAGGAAGACATCCTTATTGAAAGAGACAAGCCCATCACTAAGAAAAAGATGGAGCAAACAAGAGAGCCCACTCATGGACCTCAACAAGAGCATGAGGAAGCCCTTCATCAAGAAATTCCTGAGATACCTCAAGGGATGCATTTCCCTCGACACAACTATTGGGAGAGCAACTCAACACCTCCTTAGGAGATTTGAGTTCCAACATAGAGCAACTGAGAATGGAGCACTAAGAGCACTCCATCATCCTCCATGAAATCAGAGAGGACCAAAAGGCCATGAGAGAGGAGCAACAAAGGCAAGGAAGAGACATATAGGAGCTTAAGCACTCCATAAAATCTTCAAGAGGAAGAACAAGCCGCCATCACTAAAGTGGACCCGTTCTTTAATTTTCTTGTTCTTATTTTTCTGTTTTTCAATTTTTTATGCTTTATGTTTATCTATGTTTGTGTCTTTATTACATGATCATTAGTGTCTAGTGCCTATGCTTTAAAGTTATGAATGTCCTATGAATCCTTCACCTTTCTTAAATAAAAAAAGAATTTCGAATTTTAAATAGTTTAATTATATTGATGCGGTGGCAATACTTTTTGTTTTCTGAATGAATGCTTGAACAGTGTATATTTTTATAGTAAAGTTTATGAATGTTAAAATTGTTGGCTCTTGAAAGAATAATGAAAAAAGAGAAATGTTGTTGATAATCTAAAAAATCATAAAATTGATCCTTGAAGTAAGAAAAAGCAGTGAAAAAATAAAGCTTGCGAAAAAAAATGGTGAAAAAAAATAAAGAAAAAAAGAAAGAAAAAGAAAAAGCAAGCAGAAATAGCCAATAACCCTTTAAACCAAAAGGCAAGGGTAAAAAGGATCCAAGACTTTGAGCATTAATGGATAGGAGGGCCCAAAGGAATAAAATCCTGGCCTAAGCGGCTAAATCAAGCTGTCCCTAACCATGTGCTTGTGGCGTGAAGGTGTCAAGTGAAAAGCTTGAGACTGAGCAGTTAAAGTCGTGGTCCAAAGCAAAAAGAGTGTGCTTAAGAGCTCTGGACACCTCTAACTGGAGACTCTAGCAACGCTGAGTCACAATATGAAAAGGTTCACCCAGTTATGTGTTTGTGGCATTTATGTATCTGGTGGTAATACTGGAAAACAAAATGCTTAGGGTCACGGCCAAGACTCATAAAGTAACTGTGTTCAAGAATCAACATACTGAACTAGGAGAATCAATAACACTATCTGAATTCTGAGTTCCTATGGATGCCAATCATTTTGAATTTCAAAGGATAAAGTGAGATGCCAAAACTGTTCAGAAGCAAAAAGCTACTAGCCCCGCTCATCTAATTAAAATTGATCTTCAAAGATGTTTTTGGAATTTATTGTATATTCTCTTCTTTTTATCCTATTTTATTTTTAGTTGCTTGGAGACAAGCAACAATTTAAGTTTGGTGTTGTGATGAGCGGATAATTTATACCCTTTTTGGCACTGTTTTTATATAGTTTTTAGTATGTTTTAGTTACTTTTTATTATATTTTTATTAGTTTTTATTCAAAAATAACATTTCTGGACTTTATATGAGTTTTTGTGTTTTTCTGTGATTTCAGTTATTTTCTGGCTGAAATTGAGGGACCTGAGCAAAAATCTGATTCAGAGGCTGAAAAAGGACTGCAGATGCTGTTGGATTCTGACCCTCCTGCACTCGAAGTAAATTTTCTGGAGCTACAGAAGCCCAATTGGTGCGCTCTCAATTTCTTTGGAAAGTAGACATCATGGGCTTTCCAGAAATATATAATAGTTTATACTTTGCCTGAGATTTAATAGCCCAAACTGACGTTCAATCGCCCACCTGAGAATTCTGGCGTAAAACGCCAGAACTGGCACTAAAATTGGCGTAAAATGCCCAAATTGGCACCCAAGCTGGCGTTTAACTCCAACAATGACCTGTGCATGTGTAAAGCTCAATGCTCAACCAAAGCACACACCAAGTGGGCACCGGAAGTGGATTTCTGCACTATCTGCACTTAGTTACTCATTTTCTGTAAACCCTAGTAACTAGTTTAGTATAAAAATTACTTTTAGAGATTTATTTTAAAATATTTGGATCATCTTTTGATCTTTTGATCATCTTATGCTATCATAGACCTATCATACACGTTTGGAGGCTGGCCTCACGGCCATGCCTAGACCTTCTGTTCTTATGTATTTTCTACGGTGGAGTTTCTACACCTTATAGATTAAGGTGAGGAGCTCCGTTGTTCTTCATGAATTAATGCAAGTACTATGGTTTTTATTTCAATTCACGCCTACTTCTTCTCCAAGATATACTCTTGTACTTAATTCAGTTAAGTCAGACTGAATGGGTGACCCGTGACAATCACCCACTATCTTCAGTACTCGCTTAGCCAAGATCCGCGTGTCTGACAACCACAAGCGGTCTACATGATGTTCAATTTAGTCATTGGATGACAGCCGGAGTATATTCTCTTAGGTATCTAATACACGGACCGAGTCCGTGAGATTAGTATCTTCGTGGTATAGGCTAGAACAAGGGCAGCATTCTTGAGATCTGGAAAGTCTAAAGCTTGTCTGTGGTATTCCGAGTAGGATCTGGGAAGGGATGACTGTGACGAGCTTCAAACATGTGAATGCTGGGCATAAGTGACAGTGTGCAAAAGGATAACGGTCCTATTCTGGCGCTAGCGGGAACCGATAGATGATTAGCCCTGCGGTAGCTGTGTGATAAGCCTCATTTTGAGGGTTTATCTTGTATTAATTTCAGGGGTTTTATCAATGATTCCACACGCTTTTCATATGAAAATACAAGACTTTGTGTTCCTTTCCTAATTTTTGCCTCATGGATGAAAACATGCTTATTTTGCACTAAATTAGATACATTTCTAATCTTCTCTTGGTGCCATTCGATGCCGTGACCTGTGTGTTAAGTGGTTTCAGAATATAGGGCAGGGATGAACCGGAAGAGAGAAGGAGAATGGGCACAAAGGAAAGGGAGCATGAGAAATTGAGCCTTGGGAACTTCAGCAAGGGCACATGCGCGTACTTGGCGCGCCCGCGTGGATTGTGCAGCTAGAAGTCAAAGGTAGAAGCCAAGCCACGAGCCGGCATGTGTAGCGGCTAAGCCATAATCCCCATGGGCACGCACGCGTACGTTGCGCCTCTGCTCGCATTGCAAGATGCCCCAGTGGCACGCACGCGTGCTTTGTCCGTGCGCGCCGATGCTTGAATATGATTTTTTAAAGAGTCACGTGACATGGGCGTGGAGACAGTTGGAGATCCCATCTTGGGGAAGTGCCTTGGCGGGTTGAAGGGTTAAAGAAGACCAAGGGTTGAAGGGTTAAGGGACTTTTGGCTCATTTTTAGATGGTTCTAGATATTTTTGCTATTGGTAGTTACACTCTTGGAGAGAGAGAGATTCCAAGCTCTCATTAGGGTTCATCTTCTTCACTAATGAATTCTCAATTACTCTTTGGTGAGATCCATTGCAATTCTCAATTTACTTTGTTCATGTTATAGATCTTCTTCTCCAATCTCAAGTAGTGCTTGTAATTGCTCAATTCTCAAAGATCCTAGATTCAACTTTGTAGTTTTGGATTTTATCAATTTCTTGAGAAGTTCATTTCCATTGTTGTTCTTTGTTAATTGTTGTTAGTTTCTTGTGTTGAAGCACTTTCAATTCTACTTTCTTCTTATTTTTACTATGCCTTTCATCCTTGCTCATCAATTGTTTGATAAAATGCCAACACTAGTTATGGAGTAAAAGTTTCTTACTTGGCATAGGGTTTGGGCCATTAGAAGGAGTTGAATAGTTTATGTCAATTGTTGATTTGGAATTAGAAATTGCTAATTGACTTGGAGTGCACTAAAGCTAGATTTCTCTAAGGAAAAACTAGGACTTGTGACTCAAGTTAGTTACTATCATTTGACTTTCCTCTATACCTAGGGGTTAACTAAATGAAGCAAGGCCTAATTGTTGTCATCATTGAAGGAACTATAAGGATAGAATTTCTAATGCCAACCCTAGGCCAAGCCTTCTAAAGATTGATTGTTTGTCATCTATTTTGCTAAACCTTCAAAGAATCATAACAAGGCTTCCTAATCAATAAGATGCATTCTCTAGCAATTCCAAGGGAGGACGACTCGGGAGACTAGTACTCTCGGTTATAGATTGTAGGATTGTTTGATGCGAAATTTGAATGTCGATTAGACTATACTCACGATTATATCCATTATTGAATTCTATATCGGCATGATAAATTTCGGTTATCACTGTGCCTGGTATTTTTCATCCGAGACGAGAAATCCGACAGTTGATTAGCCATGCAGAAACCGTAGTTGGACCATTTTCACTGAGAGGATCATACAGCTTGCCATGGAAGGGAGCACGCATGGTTGGAAGAAGGAAATAGGAAAGCAGAGGTTCGGAAGCAACAAAGCATCTCCAAACGTTTATCTGAAATTCCCACCAATGAATTATATAAGTATCTTTATCTTATTTAATGTTTTATTTATCTTTTAGTTATCAAAACCTTATAACCAATTGGATCTGCCTGACTGAGATTTACAAGGTGACCATAGCTTGCTTCAAGCCGACAATCTCCGTGGGATCGACCCTTACTCACGTAAGGTATTACTTGGACGAACCAGTGCACTTGCTGGTTAGTTGTGTGGAGTTGTGAAAAGTGTGATTGCAATTTCGTGCACCAGGGCGCTGTCTCGCGCCGTCACTGTCATGCCTTATTGTCATAGCTGTGGAGACCGCCACCGTTGTTGGAATCGTGAACTGAGGAGAAAGGGAGAGCGACGCTGAGAGAGATTGACGGAAGCTAGTGAAGTGCGTGGAGCTCACCGTCCATGGAGGTGAATCGGTGTCGCGTCCTTACTGCCAATAGTAGGTACATCTCTACATCATCTTGGAACTATCATATGTAATGCAAAATGAACATAATGCTTAGTTTCATATGGTAAAATAAACTGGTCGTTCTATTCTAGTTTGTATTTATATTTTGTCAAGATTTGAAGTCTAAGGTGGTGGTCTTCAAGGCCGAGTTGGATAAAGGGTTTGAATGTGGAGCTTGAATCCAAGAACAAGAAGCTCAGTGAGGATCTTGCTGCTGCTGAAGCTAAGATGGTAGTAGCTATTGGTACCAGTGGCAAGGTATGAGAAACTTTGATTGGTTTGTTTTCTTTTGATGTGTTTTACCTCAAAAAGCATGGAATGTGTCATAATTTATTGTTACTTATCTTGTTTTTCTCTTTATGATATAAAAGGTGGTTAATCCATGTCTTAAGAGTCATCAATCACTATCTGAAATAGTTTCTTTATTTCAATGGTTTTAAATTTCAATTCATATGGTGGAACAAAAATGAGATCATATATATATATATATATGTGTGTGTGTGTGTGTGTGTGTGTGTGTGTGTGTGTGTGTGTGTGTGTGTGTGTGTGTGTGTGTGTGTGTGTGTGTTTTATAAACTTTACTTGTTTTGCTGAATCAAGGAGGCAATTGGGGAACGCCAGAGCCCCAAATTCAAAGACATATAGAAATTCATTGCTAAGAAAGAAAGTCTCCACCAAACCAGTGCTTGCCACTATCAATGCCGTCAGCCTTTGGCAAAGAGCCCAAAAGCCCCCCCCCCCACACACACTTGTTGAGTTATGTCACTCCTTAAAGAATCATGATATGAAGAGAGACATAAAAGGACCTCTAAATCATCCGCAACCGGTAGCGATTATTTGCACACAGTAGCATTGTTGGAGAAATTCAGAACCGTTCAGCTCATCTTTTAGCAGTTAAGTATTGTGTGATTATTACACTTTCTAGTTCTTGTTTCTTTTTTCACCTCAAAATTATGTACTGCTAGTTGATCTGGTTGGCCAATGGCTCTTTATATGTAGCACTAAGGATTTCATATTATATTCATGAGCAAAAATTATTTTAGGTCATTTTATTTGTTGAATTGGAAACTCGTGTATGTTTTTGAAGGAGGGGTGACTATAGAGACTATGGTCACGGTAAAAACTGTGACCATAGATAAGGCTATGGTCACGGTTTAAGGATGGGTGACCATAGAGTTGTGGCCACGCTAAAAACCGTGACCATAGATAAGGCTATGGTCACGATTTTAAAGAGGGGTGACCATAGAGGCTATGGTCACGGTTTTCAAGAGGGGTGACCATAGAGGCTATGGTCACGGTGAAAAAATGTGGCCTAAAGTGTCAGAATTTGAAAATTGTAACCGTGACCATAGATAAAAAAACCGTGACCATAGACCTATGGCCACGAGAGAACAGGCCACAGTAAAAAACCGTGACCATAGGTCCAAAACCATGACCATAGATCTATGGTCACCCTTTTTCTTAGCTATGGTCATGGTTTTTTACCGTGACCATAGGCCTTTTTTTTGTAGTGACATGAGGCAAAGGAGATGGATGAAATTATTAAAAGACTACGACTTTAAACTAAACTATCATCCCGGGAAGGCAGATGTGGTCGCGGATGCCCTTAGCAGGAAGAATGCAAGTCTCTCCTGGATGAAAATTAAGGAAGAAGAATTAAGGACTACTTTTGAAAGACTTAAGCTGGGACTAAAAGTGACTTCATGGGGAACGTGTTTGGCACAGATGTAGTTAACTCATGACTTTAAGATGGTGATCCGACGAGTGCAAGCTCAAGAGTCAGAGATGACCAGGCTTTTGTCATGTGTCAACAAGGACCAACAAAAAGAAGTAAGATGGGATGCAGAAGGGCTATGGCGATTCAAGGGTAAAATATGTGTACCAGAATTCGATAATCTGCGACATGAAATATTAAGGGAGGCACATCATGGAAGATTTTTTATCCACCCTGGTATTAGTAAGATGTACCAGGATTTGAGTCAGATGTTCTGGTGGCTCGGAATGAAGAGAGAAATTGCTACCTTTGTTTCGAAGTGTCTCACATGTCAAACGGTTAAGATTGAGCACCAGAAGTTGTCAGGAACTCTTCAACCTCTAGAAGTGCCATAGTAGAAATGGGAGGTGATTACCATGGACTTTGTTTCAGGACTGCCAAGGACTACATCCAGAAATGATGCCATCTGGGTAATTATGGACAGACTGACCAAGTCTACTCACTCTTTACCAATTCGAATGAACTATTCAATGGAAAGGCTCGCACAACTTTATATTCGGGAAATAGTCAGGTTGCATGGGGTACCATCCAGTATTGTGTCAGATAAGGACCCGAGATTCACTTCACGATTTTGGGGAGCTTTTCAAAAAGCATTCGGACCGCATCTGCACATGAGTACAGCTTATCATCCTTAGACGGATGGCTAGTCAGAAAGGACTATTCAAACACTGGAAGATATGTTACGAGCATGTGTCCTAGACCAGAAAGGAAGTTGGGAAAGATAGCTGCCGCTTGTAGAATTTGCCTACAACAACGGTTTCCATGAAAGCATCGGGATGGCACCATACGAAGCACTCTACGGTCGCAAATGCCAATCACCACTATGCTGGTATGAAGGGAAAGAATCCAGTATGCTGGGAACAAAGTTAGTTCAGGAGACAACCGAGCAAATCAACAGAATTCGTGAGAGAATTCTGACGGCTCAGAGCCGACAGAAGAGCTATGCCGATAGGAGAAGCAAACCTTTAGAGTTTACTGAGGGTGATCATGTTTTTCTTAAAGTAACACCAACCACCGGAGTGGGTCGTAGTCTCAAGACCAAGAAACTAAGCCCTAGGTTCATAGGTCCTTTTGAGATTCTAAAAAGAGTGGGATCAGTAGCCTACCAAATAGCTCTTCCCCCTTATCTATCCAATCTTCATGATGTATTCCACGTTTCCTAGCTTAGAAAATATAATCCTAATGAAAGTTATGTCCTAGAACCTGAAACAATACCTTTACGGAATGACTTGACGTTTCAAGTACCACCCATGCAAATAGGTGACCAAAGTATCAAACAGCTGAGAGGCAAGGAGGTTCCTGACGGCTTCCAATTGTACGAGTTGGGATTTCTTAAAATGGGATTAACGTTGCAAGTATAGACCCAAACCCAACAATCGGTCGCCGACCAATTTGGAAATTCACAAGATGTGTCACAACTGAAAACCAATTTTAAAAACCGAGAGTAATTGACTCCCGGGTCGTCTCCCAAGGAATCACTTAAGGGGCAAAGAGTGTGCAAATTCCGGTTGTAGTGATCAAGGGGTTGTCAATGAAGAAATGAACATATAAAGCAATAAAAGAACATGCAAAATTGTAATGATTGAACTAATGAAGAAATTAAAGAACTGACTATGTAATATAAACAAGTAAAGTATAAAAGAGATTAACATAGCAATGTATGGAAGGTTGAAAACATAAAAAGAGGTCTTGGCTTGGAGTGAGCTAAGGATCCTTTCCTTGTTGGAACTATAACTATGACAATTATGATGGATTAGTCTCATTTGATCAACCCTCACATCGGAAGGTAAGTTAAATGAACATAAGTGTTCTTAACCCACAAATCCTAAATTGCTTGCTAATTGCCTTAGCAACAAAGTAGCGTTAGTGGGAACAAGAACAATCAACAACCCATGAATTAACACTAAATGTTGGACATTCCAACTCTAGGTACCTAAGTGCTCACTTTACCCAAGCCAAGAGACAAAAATTTAGCCTAAAACCATATTTGGCATTTTGTCAAACACTTGGTGGGCAAAAAGCTTAAACATGAGAAAAATAAGGAAAGACTTGAAATTAAGAGCAACAATTGATCTCAATCAACAATAATAGCATAAGAAAGCATAGAACAAACACCAAACATCAAACTCATCAACAAGAAAGTGAAATTGCAAAAGAGAAACAAAATGGAACTATAACTTGAATGAGAAGAAAGAGTAATGATAATATAACCATAAAGAGTAATAACAAGAGAATACTTACAATGAGATTAGCAAAATCCAATGATCAAAAATGGAAATGGCACTTGGAATGTAAAACCCTAATAAAACCTTAATAGAGAAGATGAGAAAAACTTAGAGAAAACTAAAACTAAAACTAAAAACCTTCTATTCTACTCCTAAAACTATACTAATACCATGCTATGTTATGTCCTTCATTTCCCCTCTAATATGAGCTAAAAGACTTCAGAAATGGGCCTCCAAAGCCCTCAAATCGCAATTCACGTGCTTTTCTAATGAAGTCATGTGCGGACGCACAGGCATGTGCGTCCGCACACTTGATGAGCGGATAATTTATACGCTTTTTGGCATTGTTTTTAGGTAGTTTTTAGTAAGTTCAAGCTACTTTTAGAGATGTTTTCATTAGTTTTTATGCTAAATTCACATTTCTGGACTTTA
Source organism: Arachis stenosperma (assembly GCF_014773155.1). Lineage (NCBI taxonomy): Eukaryota > Viridiplantae > Streptophyta > Magnoliopsida > Fabales > Fabaceae > Arachis > Arachis stenosperma. Next base: position 110,112,920 of record NC_080378.1, read on the forward strand.
CTATGAGTTTGTGTGTTTTTCTGTGATTTTAGGTAATTTCTGGCTGAAATTGAGGGACTTGAGCAAAACTCTGATAGGAGGTTGACAAAGGACTGCTGATGCTGTTGGAATCTGACCTCCCTGCACTCGAAATGGATTTTCTGGAGCTACAGAACTCCAAATGGCGCGCTCTCAACGGCGTTGGAAAGTAGACATCCAGAGCTTTCCAGCAATATATAATAGTTCATACTTTATTCGGGAATTGACGACGTAAAGTGGCGCTCAACGCCAAGTACATGCTGCTGTCTGGAGTTAAACGCCAGAAACACGTCATAACCCGGAGTTGAACGCCAGAAACACGCTATAACTCGGCGTTCAACTCCAATAAACGCCTCAGCTCGTGGATAGATCAAGCTCAGCCCAAACATACACCAAGTGGGCCCCGGAAGTGGATTTATGCATCAATTACTTACTCATGTAAACCCTCGTAGCTAGTTTAGTATAAATAAGACTTTTTACTAGTGTATTACTCGTCTTTGACCACATCTTGGGACGCCTAGTCCTCAGATCATGGGGGCTGGCCATTCGGCCATGCCTGAACATTTCACTTATGTATTTTCAACGGTGGAGTTTCTGCACACCATAGATTAAGGGTGTGGAGCTCTGCTGTACCTCAAGTTTCAATACAATTACTATTTCTTTTTATTCAACTCTCTTTTATTCTTATTCCAAGATATACGTTGCACTTCAACTTGATGAATGTGATGATCCATGACACTCATCATCATTCTCACCTATGAACGCACGTGATTGACAACCACTTCCGTTCTACTTTAGACCGGGCGTATATCTCTTGGATTCCTCAACAGAATCTTCCTGGTATAAGCTAGATAGATGGCGGCATTCATGGGGATCCGGAAAGTCTAACCTTGTCTGTGGTATTCCGAGTAGGATCCCGGGAATCCGGAAAGTCTAACTTTGTCCGTGGTATTCCGAGTAGGATTCCGGTATTGAATGACTGTGACGAGCTTCAAACTCCTGAAGGCTGGGCGTGATGACAAACGCAAAAGAATCAAGGGATTCTACTCCAACCTGATTGAGAACCGACAGATGATTAGCCGTGCTGTGACAGAGCATTTGGACCATTTTCACTGAGAGGATGGGATGTAGCTATCAACAAGGGTGATGCCTCCAGACGATTAGCCGTGCAGTGACAGCGCATATGACCATTTTCCCGAGAGGATTAAAAGTAGCTATTGATGATGGTGATGCCCTACATACAGCTTGCCATGGAAAGGAGTAAGAAGGATTGGAGGAATGTAATAAGAAAGTAGAAATACAAGAGGAGCACAGCATCTCCACACGCCTATCTGAAATTCCCACTATTGATTTACATAAGTATTTCTATCCCTTTTTATTTCCCATTTATTATTAATTTTCGAAATCCATAACCATTTAATCTGCCTAACTGAGATTTACAAGGTGACTATAGCTTGCTTCCCCAATCTCTGTGGGATCGACCCTTACTCACGTAAGGTATTACTTGGATGACCCAGTACACTTGCTGGTTAAGTTGAATGAAGTTGTGATCATAAATTCCAATAGAGCCAATTTTTAAATCTCATGCAAATACAAAGAGAATCACAATTTCGTCCACCAAGTTTTTGGCGCCGTTGCCGGGGATTGTTGAGTTTGGACAACTGACGGTTCATCTTGTTGCTCAGATTAGGTAATTTACTTTTCAAAAATCTTTTTCAAAATTTTTCTTTTCTTTTTCATTTTTTCCAAAAATATTTTTGAAAAAAATTAATAAAAATCCAAAAAAAGTTAATAAAATCATAAAAATCAAAAATATTTTGTATTTCTTGTTTGAGTCTTGAGTCAACTTTTAAGTCTGGTGTCAATTGCATGCTTTAAAAATTTTTCTTGCATTTTTCAAAAATTCATGCATTCATGGTGTTCTTCATGATCTTCAAGTTGTTCTTGACAAATCTTCTTGTTTGATCTTGATGTTTTCTTGCTTTGTGTTGTTTGTTGTTTTTCATATGCATTTTTTATTTGTTAGAGTCCATGCATTAAAGATTTCTAAGTTTGGTATCTTGCATGTTTTCTATGCATTAAAAATTTTTCAAAAATATGTTCTTGATGTTCATCATGATCTTCAAAGTGTTCTTGGTGTTCATCTTGACATTCATAGTGTTCTTGCATGCATCTTGTGTTTTGATCCAAAATTTTCAAGTTTTGGGTCACTTTTATGTTTTTCTCTCTCATCATCAAAAATTCAAAAAAATCAAAAAAAATATCTTTTCCTTATTTCTCTCCAAATTTTCGAAAATTTGAGTTGACTTAATCAAAAATTTTCAAAATTAGTTGTTTCTTACAAGTCAAGTCAAATTTTCAGTTTTAAAAAACTTATCTTTTCAAAATCTTTTTCAAAAATCATATCTTTTTCATTTTTTTTCTATTTTTCGAAAATTTCAAAAATCTTTTTCAAAATAATTTCAAAATCTTTTTTCTTATCTTTATATCAATTTTTCAAAAATTAGCTAACAATTAATGTGATTGATTCAAAAATTTGAAGTTTGTTACTTTCTTGTTAAGAAAGGTTCAATCTTTAAATTCTAGAATCATATCTTGTAATTACTTGTTAGTTAAGTAATTAATTTTAAGTTTAAAATTAAATCTTTTTCAAAATATCTTTTTCTTAAAAATCTTATCTTTTTATCTTATCTTTTTCAAAATTTGATTTCAAAAATATCTTATCTTATCTTATCTTCTTATCTTTTCAATTTTGATTTTAAAATCTTTTTCAACTAACTAATTAACTTTTTGTTTGTTTCTTATCTTTTTCAAAATCACCTAACTACTCTTTTCTCTCTAATTTTCGAAAATATCTCACCCCTTTTTCAAAAATTCTTTTTAATTAACTAATTGTTTCATGTTTTAATTTTAATTACATCTTATCTCTAATTTTCGAAAATCACTAACCCTTTTTTTAAAATTATTTTCGAATTCTCTTCCTCTTCTCTTCTTCTATTTAATTATTTAATTACTAATACTTTTCTTCACCTCTCTCCATCTAAATATTCGAGCCCACTCTTCTACATTCTTCCCCCCTTTCTTCTTCTACTAACATAAAGGAATCTCTATACTGTGACATAGAGGACTCCTCTTCTTTTCTTGTTTTCTTCTCTTTCATATGAGCAGGAACAAGGAAAAAGGCACTCTTGTTAAAATTGATCCAGAACCTGAAGGGACTCTGAAGAGAAAATTAAGAGAAGCTAAGTTACAACAATCTAAAGGTAACCTTTCAGAAACATTAGAACAAGAGAAGGAGATGGCAGCCGAAAATAATAATAATGCAAGGAGAATGCTTGGTGACTTCACAAAGCCAACGTCCAAATTTGATGGAAGAAGCATCTCCATTCCTGCCATTGGAGCCAATAATTTTGAGCTTAAACCTCAGCTAGTTGCCTTAATGCAACAAAACTGCAAGTTTTATGGACTTCCATCTGAAGATCCTTATCAGTTTTTAACTAAGTTCTTGCAGATCTGTGAGACTGTAAAGACGAATGGAGTTGATCCTGAAGTCTATAGACTCATGCTTTTCCCTTTTGCTATAAGAGACAGAGCTAGAATATGGTTGGATTCACAACCTAAAGATAGCCTGGACTCCTGGGATAGGCTGGTCACGGCTTTCTTGGATAAATTCTTTCCTCCTCAAAAGCTGAGCAAGCTTAGAGTGGATGTTCAAACCTTCACACAAAAAGATGGTGAATCACTCTATGAAGCTTGGGAAAGATACAAGCAGCTGACCAAAAGATGTCCATCTGACATGTTTTCAGAATGGACCATATTAGATATATTCTATTATGGTCTATCTGAATTTTCGAAAATGTCATTGGACCATTCTGCAGGTGGATCCATTCACCTAAAGAAAACGCCTGAAGAGGCTCAAGAACTCATTGACACGGTTGCAAATAACCAATTCATGTACACTTCTGAGAGGAATTCCGTGAATAATGGGATGCCTCAGAGGAAGGGAGTTCTTGAAATTGATGCTCTGAATGCCATATTGGCCCAGAACAAAGTGTTGACTTAACAGGTCAAGATGATCTCTCAAAATCTGAATGGATGGCAACATGCATCCAACAGTACTATAGAGGTAACTTTTGAAGAAGCTTATGATCCTGAGAACCCTGCCATGGCAGAGGTTAATTACATGGGTGAACCTTATGGAAACACCTATAACTCATCATGGAGAAATCATCCAAATTTCTCATGGAAGGATCAACAAAAGCCTCAATAAGGCTTTAACATTGGTGGACGCAATAGGTTGAGCAATAGCAAGCCTTTCCCATCATCTTCTCAGCAACAGACAGAGAATTCTGAACAAAACACTTCTAATTTAACCAATCTAGTCTCTGATCTGTCAAAGGCCACTTTCAGTTTCATGAGTGAAACAAGATCCTCCATCAGAAATCTGGAGGCACAAGTGGGCCAGCTGAGTAAGAAAGTCATTGAAACTCCTCCCAGTATTCTCCCAAGCAATACAGAAGAGAATCCAAAAAGAGAGTGCAAGGCCATTGATATAATCAATATGGCCGAATGCACAAGGGAGGAGGAGGACGAAAATCCTAGTGAGGAAGACCTCCTGGGACGTCCCTCAAGCAAGAAGGAGTTTTCTATTAAGGATCCAAAGGAATCTGAGGCTCATATAGAGACCATAGAGATTCCATTAAATCTTCTTCTGCCATTCATGAGCTCTGAAGACTATTCTTCCTCAGAAGAGGATGAAGATGTAACTGGAGAGCAAGTTGCTCAATACTTAGGAGCTATCATGAAGCTGAATGCCAAGTTGTTTGGTAATGAGATTTGGGAAAGTGAACCTCCCTTGCTCATTAGTGAACTGGATACCTGGATTCAGCAAATTTTACCTCAAAAGAGACAAGATCCTGGCAAGTTCTTAATGCCTTGTACCATAGGCACCATGACCTTTGATAAAGCTCTATGTGATCTGGGGTCAGGGATAAATCTTATGCCACTCTCTGTAATGGAGAAGCTGGGGATCATTGAGGTACAACCTGCCTTGTTCTCATTACAACTGGCAGACAAATCATTGAGACAAGCTTATGGAATAGTAGAGGATGTGTTAGTAAAGGTTGAAGGCCTTTACATCCCTGTTGATTTCATAATCTTAGACACTAAGAAGGAAGAGGATGAATGCATCATCCTTGGAAGACCTTTCCTAGCCACAGCAGGAGCTGTGATAGATGTCAACAGAGGAGAATTAGTCCTTCAATTGAATGGGGACTACCTTGTGTTTAAGGCACATGGCCATCCCTCTGTGACAAAAGAGAGTAAGCATGAAGAGCTTCTCTCAGTTCAGAGTCAAGAAGAGCCCCCACAGTCAAACTCTAAGTTTGGTGTTGGGAGGCCACAACCAAACACTAAGTTTGGTGTTAAGACCCCATATCCAAACTCTAAGTTTGGCGTTGGGACTATACAACATTGACCTGATCACCTTGTGGCTCCATGAGAGCCTACTCAAGCTATTGACATTAAAGAAGCGCTTATTGGGAGGCAACCCAATTTTATTTATCTAATTTTTATTTTATTTTATTTTATTGTTATTTTGTGTTTTATTAGGTACATGATCATGTGGAGTCACGAAAAAAATATAAAAATTAAAAACAGAATAAAAAATAGCAGAAGAAAAATCACACCCTGGAGGAAGCACAGACTGGCATTCAACGCCAGTAAGAAGCATCTGGCTGGCGTTCAACGCCAGAACATAGCATGAATCTGGCGCTGAACGCCAGAAACAAGCAACATTCTGGCGTTTGAACGCCAGGAATGTGCCTAGAAGAAAAACTGGCACTGAACGCCAGTAACAAGCATGAAACTGGCGTTCAACGCCAGAAACATGTTACATGTGGGCGTTGAACGCCCAGAACGTGCACCACTCGGCGTTTAAATGCCAGAATGGTATGCAAAGGCATTTTACATGCCTATTTGGTACAGGGATGGAATTCCTTGACACCTCAGGATCCGTGGACCCCACAGGATCACCTCAGGATCTGTGGACCCCGCAGGATCCCCACCTACTATATTCCCACCTTACCTCCTAATCCTATTTTACTCTTCCCCATGTCACACTTCCCAAAAACCCTTCACCAATCACCTCAATCTCTCTTCCCAATCACCTATTCACCACTCACATCCATCCACTCTTCCCCATAAACCCCACCTACCTTCAAAATTCAAAAACATTTTTCCACCCAATCCCACCCTAAATGGCCGAAACTACACCCTCCCCTCTTCCTATATATACCTCTCCATTCTACTTGATTTTCACACAACACAACCCCCTCTTCCATACTTTGGCCGAACCTACACTTCCCCTTCTCCTCCATATTCTCTTCTTCTTCTCTTCTCTTCTTTTTTCTCTTGCTCGAGGACGAGCAATATTTTAAGTTTGGTGTGGTAAAAGCATAAGCTTTTTGTTTTTCCATTACCATCAATGGCACCTAAGACCGGAGAATCCTCTAGAAAAGGAAAAGGGAAAACAAAAGCTTCCACCTCCGAGTCATGGGAGATGGAAAGATTCATCTCCAAAAGCCATCAAGACCACTTCTATGATGTTGTGGCAAAGAAGAAGGTGATCCCTGAGGTCCCTTTCAAGCTCAAGAAAAATGAGTATCCGGAGATCCGACATGAAATCCGAAGAAGAAGTTGGGAAGTCTTAACCAACCCCATGCAACAAGTCAGAATCTTAATGGTTCAAGAGTTCTATGCCAATGCATGGATCACTAGGAACCATGATCAAAGTATGAACCCGAATCCAAAGAATTATCTCACAATGGTTCGGGGGAAATACTTAGATTTTAGTCCGGAGAATGTGAGATTGGCGTTCCACTTGCCCATGATGCAAGAAGATGTACTCCCCTACACTAGAAGGGTCAACTTTAATCAAAGGTTGGACCAAGTCCTTATGGACATATGTGTGGAAGGAGCTCAATGGAAGAGAGACTCCAAAGGCAAGCCAGTCCAACTAAGAAGACTGGACCTCAAGCCTGTGGCTAGAGGATGGTTGGAGTTCATTCAACGCTCCATCATTCCCACTAGCAACCGATCTGAAGTTACTGTGGATCGAGCCATCATGATTCATAGCATCATGATTGGAGAGGAAGTAGAAGTTCATGAAGTCATCTCCAATGAAATCTACAAAATAGCCAAAAAACCCTCCACCATGGCAAGGCTAGCTTTTCCTCACCTTATTTGCCATCTATGTTACTCAGCTGGAGTTATCATAGAAGGAGACATCTCCATTGAAGAGGATAAGCCCATTACCAAGAAGAGGATGGAGCAAGCAAGAGAGACCCTCCACGGTTCTCAAGAGATGCATGAGGAAGCTTGGTGCACGAAATTGCAATAACACTTTTGCAATCCCGCACAACTAACCAGCAAGTGCACTGGGTCGTCCAAGTAATACCTTGCGTGAGCAAGGGTCGATCCCACGGAGATTGTCGGCTTGAAGCAAGCTATGGTTATCTTGTAAATCTTAGTCAGGATATCAGAAATTATCAGGATTGATTGTAAAAAGCAAAAGAACATGAAAAAGGTACTTGTTTTGCAGTAATGGAGAATAGGCTGAGGCTTTGGAGATGCTCCATCTTCCGAATCTCTGCTTTCCTACTGTCATCTTCATCAAACACGCAAGGCTCCTTCCATGGCAAGCTGTATGTAGGGTTTCACCGTTGTCAGTGGCTACCTCCCATCCTCTCAGTGAAAATACGTCCCTGATGCTCTGTCACAGCATAGGCTAATCATCTGTCGGTTCTCAATCAGGCCGGAATAGAATCCAGTGATTCTTTTGCGTCTGTCACTAACGCCCCGCCCTCAGGAGTTTGAAGCACGTCACAGTCATTCACTCATTGAGTCCTACTCAGAATACCACAGACAAGGTTTAGACCTTCCGGACTCTCTTGAATGCCGCCATCAGTCTAGCTTATACCACGAAAATTCCGGTTAAAGAATCCAAGAGATATCTACTTAATCTAAAGTAGAACGGAGGTGGTTGTCAGGCACATGTTCATAGTTGAGAATGATGATGAGTGTCACAGATCATCACATTCATCCGGGTTAAGAGCAAGTGATATCTTGGAATGGAAACAAGCATGATTGAATAAGAAACAGTAGTAATTGCATTAATCCATCAAGACACAGCAGAGCTCCTCACCCCCAACCATGGGGTTTAGAGACTCATGCCGTGGAAGGTACACAAGAAACGTGTAAAAAATGTCATGAGGTCATAAGGTACGGAAACAATGTCAAAAGGTCCTATAAATAGTAAACTAGTATCCTAAGGTTTACAGAAATGAGTAAATGACAGAAAAATCCACTTTCGGGCCCACTTGGTGTGTGCTTGGGCTGAGCAATGAAGTAATTTCGTGTAGAGACCTTTTCTGGAGTTAAACGCCAGCTTTCATGCCAGTTTGGGCGTTTAACTCCAAGTTTTATGCCAGTTCCGGCGTTTAACGCTGGAATTTCTGATGCTGATTTGCTACGCCGGTTTGGGCCATCAAATCTTGGGCAAAGTATGGACTATCATATATTGCTGGAAAGCCCAGGATGTCTACTTCCAATGCCGTTGAGAGCGCGCCAATTGGGCTTCTGTAGCTCCAGAAAATCCATTTCGAGTGCAGGGAGGTCAGAATCCAACAGCATCTGCAGTCCTTTTCAGTCTCTGGATCAGATTTTTGCTCAGAACCTTCAATTTCAGCCAGAAAATACCTGAAATCACAGAAAAACACACAAACTCATAGTAAAGTCCAGAAAAGTGAATTTTAACTAAAAACTAATAGAAATATAATAAAAACTAACTAAAAGATACTAAAAACATACTAAAAACAATGCCAAAAAGCGTATAAATTATCCGCTCATCACAACACCAAACTTAAATTGTTGCTTGTCCCCAAGCAACTGAAAATCAAAATAGGATAAAAAGAAGAGAATATACTATAGACTCCAAAATATCAAAGAAACATAGTTCCAATTAGATGAGCGGGACTAGTAGCTTTTTGCCTCCGAACAGTTTTGGCATCTCACTCTATCCTTTGAAGTTCAGAATGATTGGCATCTATGAGAACTCAGAACTCAGATAGTGTTATTGATTCTCCTAGTTAAGTATAATGATTCTTGAACATAGCTAGTGTATGAGTCTTGGCCGTGGCCCAAAGCACTCTGTCTTCCAGTATTACCACCGGATACATACATGCCACAGACACATAATTGGGTGAACCTTTTTAGATTGTGACTCAGCTTTGCTAAAGTCCCCAATTAGGTGTCCAGGGTTCTTAAGCACACTCTTTTTGCCTTGGTTCACAACTTTATTTCTCTCTTTTTTTTCTCTTTTTTTTTTCTTTCTTCTCTTTTCTTTTTTTTTCGAAATTTTTTTTTTCACTGCTTTTTCTTGCTTCAAGAATCATTTTTATGATTTTTCAGATCCTCAATAACAGTTCTCTTTCTCCTCATTCTTTCAAGAGCCAACAATTTTAACATTCTTAAAACAACAAATTCAAAAGACATATGCACTGTTCAAGCATTCATTCAGAAAACAAAAAGTATTGTCACCACATCAAGCTAATTCAACTAGTTTCAGAGATTAATTTCGAAATCCTGTACTTCTTGTTCTTTTGTGATTAAAGCATTTTTCTTTTAAGAGAGGTGATGGATTCATAAGACATTCATAGCTTTAAGGCATAAACTTTAATTTTATTAATTATGAATTAAGAACAAGACTCAGAGAATAAATATAAGATGAAACTAGAAATAGAAAAATAAAATAAAAACGAAAACAATAGGCTCCTAATGATAGAGGTTTTCACAGAGTTAGGACTCAACAACCTTGATTTTGAGAAGTGGATGCTCCCTCAGCTTGGGAGGAGAGCTTTTGGCGTTTCATCTCTTGAATTTCACGCCCTTGCTTCTCTTGTTCCTTTAGGAATTTGCAGAGCATGCAGTTTTGATTCTGCTGTTCTTCCTTCAGTTGCTCCATAGTTTCTTGCAACTTGGTAATAGATGCTTCTAGGCTGGTCCAGTAGTCAATTCTTGGGAATTCAGGGAGGAATTCCTGCGCCCTCTTTTTGATAGAGTTGTCTTGCACTTGTCCCTCTATTGACTTCTTGGTGATTGGATGTTCAATGGGTATGAACTCATCTACTCCCATCTTCACCCCAGCCTCTTTACAGAGCAAGGAGATCAAGCTTGGGTAAGCCAATTTGGCTTCAGTGGAATTCTTATTTGCAATTGTGTAGATCTCACAAGCAATCACATGATGCACCTCCACTTCTCTTCCAAGCATAATGCAATGAATCATCACTGCTCTCTTGATGGTGACCTCAGAACGGTTGCTAGTGGGCAATATGGAACGCCCAATAAAGTCTAGCCAACCTCTTGCAATTGGTTTGAGGTCTCCCCTCTTGAGTTGGTTTGGGACACCCTTTGAATGGTTATCCACTTAGTTCCAGGGAGGCATATGTCCTCTAGAACTTGATCCAACCCTTTATCTACTCTCACCATCCTCCTATTGAAGGAGTCAGGATCATCTTGCAGTTGAGGCAACTTGAAGATTTCTCTTATTTTGTCCAGATGAAAGTACATAACTTTCCCTCTGACCATGGTTCTGTAGGTATGGTAAGCGGTTCCAGTCATTCTCTGCTTATCTATTAGCCACAGATTTGAGTAGAATTCCTGAACCATGTTCCTTCCAACCTTTGTCTCAGGATTGGTTAGAACTTCCCATCCTCTGTTTCGAATTTGCTCTTGGATCCCCGGATATTCATCTTCTTTCAGATCAAATTTCACTTCCGGGATCACTGACCTTAGACCCATTATTTTGTGATGATGGTCTTCATGTTCTTTGGTTAAGAACTTCTCTTGATTCCAAAGATTCTTTGGATTATTCTCTTTCTTGCCCCTTAAATTGGTTTGTTTTCCCTTAGGAGCCATGATATTGATGAATCTTGGCTTAGTGATCACGGAAAAGCACACCAAACTTAGAGGTTTGCTTGTCCTCAAGCAAAAGAAAAGAGAGAAGAGAGGGGGAGGAAGAGGAAATTCGAATGGTGTGATGGAATGAGGGAGCCAAACGTGTATTTATAAGGTGGGGAGGGGAGTTTTCGAAAAAGAAGAGAGAAATTTGAAAGGAGATTTGAGAAGATATGGAAAGAATTTGAGAAAAGGGTGAAATTTTTGAATAATGTTTGTATTTGATTTGAAATAAATTTGAAGAATGGTTTTGATTTTTGAAGATTTGAAAGTGAATGATGAATGATTGAAGTGTGATTTTGTAGAAAAGTATGGGTAAGAAAAGGAAAGTTTGAAAAAAATTGAATTGAAAACAAAATTGTGGTCCCCCCACCAAGCTGGCGTTAAACGCCCAGAATGGCACCCATTCTGGCGTTTAACGCCCATTTGTTGCCCCTTTTGGGCATTTAACGCCCAGCCAGGGCACCTGGCTGGCGTTAAACGCCAGAAAGTCTTTATCACTGGGCATTTTTCTGAACGCCCAGGATGCTGCACACCTGGCGTTAAACGCCCAGAATGGTGCCCATTCTGGCGTTTAACGCCCAAAATGGCACCATTCCTGGCGTTAAACGCCCAGAATGGTACCCATTCTGGCGTTTAACGCCCAAAATGCCCCTTACTGGCGTTTTTTCGCCAGTAAGCTCATTTTCTCTGCTTTTTGAGCTGAATCCTTCTGTAACTCTGTGAATTCCTTCATTTTTTGATACTTGCCTCTGTAAGAACTAATCATATACCCTCCTAATGACTGGGTTGCCTCCCAGCAAGCGCTTCTTTACTGTCTTTAGCTGGACTTCTGCTAAGAATCACTCAAGTCTCAATCTTGAGCATTCCTGCTCAAAATTGCATTCAAGATAATGCTTGATTCTCTGTCCATTAACAATGAACTTTCTGTCTGAATCAATATCCTAAAGCTCAACATATCCATATGGTGACACTCCTGTAATCACATACGGACCCCTCCACCGGGATTTGAGTTTTCCAGGAAACAATTTGAGCCTGGAGTTGAAGAGCAGAACTTTTTGTCCTGGCTCAAAGACTCTGGTTGACAATCTCTTATCATGCCACTTCTTTGCCTTTTCCTTATAAATTTTAGCATTTTCAAAGGCATTGAGTCTGAACTCCTCTAGCTCATTTAGCTGAAGCAATCTTTTTTCACCAGCTAACTGAGCATCCATGTTTAGGAATCTGGTTGCCCAGTAGGCTTTATGTTCCAGTTCCACAGGCAAATGACAGGCCTTCCCATACACCAGTTGGTATGGAGAGGTGCCTATAGGAGTCTTGAACGCTGTTCTGTATGCCCACAGAGCATCATCCAAGCTCTTTGCCCAATCCTTTCTTCGGGCTATCACAGTCCATTCTAGGATTCTTTTTAGTTCTCTGTTAGAGACTTCTGCTTGCCCATTTGTCTGTGGATGATACGGAGTTGCCACTTTATGACTAATTCCATGTCTAACCATAGCAGAGTGTAGCAGTTTATTGCAGAAATGAGTGCCCCCATCGCTGATTAGTACTCTGGGAACACCAAACCTGCTGAAGATATGTTTCTGAAGGAATTTCAGCACGGTCTTGGTATCATTAGTGGGTGTAGCAATTGCTTCTACCCACTTGGATACATAGTCTACTGCCACCAGAATGTAAGTGTTTGAGTATGATGGTGGGAATGGCCCCATGAAGTCAATTCTCCATACATCAAACAATTCTATCTCTAATATCCCTTGTTGAGGCATGGCATATCCGTGAGGCAGGTTACCAGCTCTTTGGCAACTGTCACAGTTACGCACAAACTCTCGGGAATCTTTATAGAGAGTAGGCCAGTAGAAGCCACACTGGAGGACTTTAGTGGCTGTTCGCTCACTTCCAAAATGTCCTCCATAATGTGATCCATGGCAATGCCATAAGATCTTTTGTGCTTCTTCTCTGGGTACACATCTGCGGATCACTCCGTCAGCACATCTCTTAAAGAGATATGGTTCATCCCAGAGGTAGTACTTTGCATCTGAAATTAATTTCTTTCTTTGCACATTGCTGTACTCCTTGGGTATGAACCTCACAGCTTTATAGTTTGCCATATCTGCAACCCATGGAGCTTCCTGAATGGCAAAGAGTTGTTCATCTGGGAAAGTCTCAGAGATCTCAGTAGAAGGGAGGGACGCCCCAGCTACTGGTTCTATTCGGGACAGATGATCAGCTACTTGGTTTTCTGTCCCTTTTCTGTCTCTTATTTCTATATCAAACTCTTGCAGAAGCAACACCCATCTTATAAGCCTGGGTTTTGAATCCTGCTTTGTGAGTAAGTATTTAAGAGCAGCATGGTCAGTGTACACAATCACCTTTGATCCCACTAGGTAGGATCTAAACTTGTCAATGGCATAAACCACTGCAAGTAATTCTTTTTCTGTGGTTGTGTAGTTCTTTTGTGCGTCATTTAGAACACGGCTGGCATAATAAATGACGTGCAAAAGCTTGTTATGCCTCTGTCCCAACACTGCACCAATGGCATGATCACTGGCATCACACATTAGTTCAAATGCCAATGTCCAATCTGGTGCAGAGATAACTGGTGCTGTGACCAGCTTAGCTTTCAGGGTCTCAAATGCCTGCAGACACTCATTATCAAAGATACATGGAGTGTCAGCAGCTAGCAGATTACTTAGAGGTTTGGCAATTTTTGAAAAATCCTTTATAAACCTTCTGTAGAATCCTGCATGCCCAAGAAAGCTTCTGATTGCCTTAACATTGGCAGGTGGTGGTAATTTTTCAATTACCTCTACCTTTGCCTTATCCACCTCTATTCCCCTGCTTGAAATTTTGTGCCCAAGGACAATTCCTTCAGTCACCATAAAGTGACATTTCTCCCAGTTTAAAACCAGGTTAGTCTCTTGGCATCTTTTCAGGACAAGTGATAGGTGGTTAAGACAGGAGCTGAATGAGTCTCCATATACTGAAAAGTCATCCATGAAGACTTCCAGAAATTTCTCTACCATGTCTGAGAAGATAGAAAGCATGCACCTCTGAAAGGTTGCAGGTGCATTGCACAGACCAAAAGGCATTCTCCTATAGGCAAACACGCCAGAAGGGCAGGTAAATGCTGTTTTCTCTTGGTCCTGGGGATCTACTGCAATTTGGTTGTAGCCTGAATAGCCATCCAAAAAGCAGTAATAGTCATGACCAGCTAGTCTTTCTAGCATTTGGTCTATGAATGGTAAAGGAAAATGATCCTTTCTGGTGGCTGTATTGAGCCTTCTGTAGTCAATACACATACGCCACCCTGTGACTGTCCTTGTAGGAACCAGTTCATTTTTTTCATTATGAATCACTGTCATACCTCCCTTTTTGGGAACAACTTGGACAGGGCTCACCCAGGGACTATCAGAAATAGGATAAATAATCCCAGCCTCTAGTAATTTAGTGACCTCTTTCTGCACCACCTCCTTTATGGCTGGATTTAGCCGCCTCTGTGGTTGGACCACTGGTTTGGCATTATCCTCCAATAAGATCTTGTGCATGCATCTAGCTGGGCTAATGCCCTTAAGATCACTTATGGACCACCCAAGAGCTGTCTTGTGCGTCCTTAGCACTTGAATCAGTGCTTCCTCTTCCTGTGGGTCTAAAGCAGAGCTTATAATCACTGGAAAAGTGTCACCCTCTCCTAGAAATGCATATTTCAGAGATGGTGGTAGAGGTTTGAGTTCAGGTTTGGGAGGTCTATCCTCCTCCTGAGGAATTTTCGAAAATTCCTTTACTTCCTCTAGTTCTTCTTGATCAGGTTGAGCATCTTTGAAGATGTCCTCAAGCTCTGATTCTAGGCTTTCAGTCATATTGATCTCTTCTACCAGAGAGTCAATAATGTCAGCGCCCATGCAGTCATCTGGTGTGTCTGGATGCTGCATTGCTTTCACAGCATTCAACTTGAACTCATCCTCATTGACTCTCAGGGTTACTTCCCCTTTTTGTACATCAATGAGAGTTCGTCCAGTTGCTAGGAATGGTCTTCCTAGAATGAGAGTTGCACTTTTGTGCTCCTCCATTTCCAGCACCACAAAGTCAGTGGGAAAGGCAAATGGCCCAACCTTGACAATCATGTCCTCTATTATGCCTGATGGGTGTTTAATGGAGCCATCAGCAAGTTGGAGGCATATCCTGGTTGGTTTGACTTCTCCAGCCAACCCAAGCTTTCTGATAGTGGATGCAGGTATTAGATTGATGCTTGCTCCAAGATCACATAGGGCTGTCTTGGTGCAAGCGCCTTCTAATGTGCATGGTATTATAAAGCTTCCAGGATCTTGAAGCTTTTCTGGTAAGCTTTTTAGTATGACTGCACTGCATTCTTCAGTGAGAAACACTTTTTCAGTTTCTCTCCAATCCTTCTTATGACTTAAGACCTCTTTCATGAACTTAGCATAAGAAGGTATTTGCTCAAGTGCCTCTGCAAACGGAATCTTTATTTCAAGAGTCCTTAGATAATCTGCAAAGCGGGCAAATTGCTTATCCTGTTCCGCTTTGCGGAGTTTCTGAGGATAAGGCATCTTGGCTTGATATTCTTCAACCTTAGATGCTGCAAGTTTATTCCTTACAGAAGTGGTTGAGGAAGCCTTATTAGAGGGATAATTATCAGCACTCTCAAGTGCCTGATCCTCCTTGGGCGTTTGAACACCAGGAATGGTTGAAGATTGGGCGTTAAACGCCAACTTCTCCCCCTTTTCTGGCGTTTAAACGCCAGAACTGGGCAAGGAATGGGCGTTTAACGCCAACTTTCCTTCCCTTTCTGGCGTTTGAACGCCAATAATATTCCTCTCTGGGTTCTTATTGTCCTCAGAGGGATTTTGAACAGTGGTTTGGTTATCCTCTGTCAATTGTTCTTTGTTTGGCTTCTTGCTCCTTTGAGCAGTGGTGTTCAGTGTTTTCCCACTCCTTAGTTGAACTGCTTGACATCCTTCTGTTATCTGTTTAGATATTTGCTGTTTTGCTTGATTTAACTGCAGTTCTATGTTTTTGTTAGCAACTTTAGTATCATGGAGCATTTCTTTAAATTCTGCTAACTGTTCTGTCATCAGGAGCAATTGTTGATTAAGCTCATTCATCTGTTCTTGAGGATTAGGATCAGTGACTAATGCCATGACCTCCTCTTTTGGAACGAACTCATTGCTAGAATATAAGTATTGGTTTCTAGCAACAGTGTCTATAAGCTCTTGAGCTTCTTCAATTGTTTTCCTCATGTGTATAGATCCACCAGCTGAGTGGTCTAAAGACATCTGAGCTTTTTCTGTGAGCCCATAGTAGAAGATGTCTAACTGTACCCACTCTGAAAACATTTCAGAGGGGCATTTTCTAAGCATACCTCTATACCTCTCCCAGACATTATAAAGGGATTCATTATCCTCTTGTTTAAAGCCTTGGATGTCCAGCCTTAGCTGTGTCATCCTCTTTGGAGGGTAGAAATGATTCAGGAATTTGTCTGATAACTGTTTCCATGTCTTTATGCTTGCTGTAGGTTGGTTATTCAACCACCTTTTTGCTTGATCTTTTACAGCAAATGGAAACAGTAATAGTCTGTAGACATCCTGATCTACTTCTTTATCATGTACTGTGTCAGCAATTTGTAAGAACTGTGCCAGAAACTCAGTAGGTTCTTCCTGTGGAAGACCGGAATACTGGCAATTTTGCTGCACTATGATAATGAGTTGAGGGTTTAGCTCAAAGCTGCTTGCTTTGATGGGAGGTGTACAGATGCTACTCCCATATGCAGCTGTAATGGGGTTAGCATATGACCCCAGAGTCCTTTTGGACTGATTAGTCCCACTTAAGTCCATAATGGACAAAAGGGAAATGATAATGATTGCAAAGAGATAAATTTTGTTGTTTTTTTTTTTTTTGAATTAAACGAAAAAAATTAAAATAAAATAAAAGGAAATTAAGATAAAAATTCGAAAATCAAAAAGAGAATAAAATCAAAGCAAATTGAGAACTGAATCAATTAGTTAATTAAAAAGATTTTGAAAAACGAAATTAAAAAGATATGATTGAAAAAAATTTTTATGAAAAAGATTTGATTTTTGAAAAGAGGAAAGAGAAAAACACAAAAAGACACCAAACTTAAAATTTTTAGAGAATCAAACACTAATTTTCGAAAATTTTAAAGGAAAAACACAAAGAGGACACCAAACTTAGAATTTTTATGAATCAAAAAGGGACTAAGAACATGCAAAAACGAAAATTAAGAGAAAAATAAAAGCATGTAATTGACACCAAACTTAAAATATGAAACTAGACTCAACTAAAAGACTCTAAACCAACAAAAATAAAACAGTCATAATCTAAGCAACAAGATAAGCCGTCAGTTGTCCAAACTCGAACAATCCCCGGCAACGGCGCCAAAAACTTGGTGCACGAAATTGCAATAACACTTTTGCAATCCCGCACAACTAACCAGCAAGTGCACTGGGTCGTCCAAGTAATACCTTGCGTGAGCAAGGGTCGATCCCACGGAGATTGTCGGCTTGAAGCAAGCTATGGTTATCTTGTAAATCTTAGTCAGGATATCAGAAATTATCAGGATTGATTGTAAAAAGCAAAAGAACATGAAAAAGGTACTTGTTTTGCAGTAATGGAGAATAGGCTGAGGCTTTGGAGATGCTCCATCTTCCGAATCTCTGCTTTCCTACTGTCATCTTCATCAAACACGCAAGGCTCCTTCCATGGCAAGCTGTATGTAGGGTTTCACCGTTGTCAGTGGCTACCTCCCATCCTCTCAGTGAAAATACGTCCCTGATGCTCTGTCACAGCATAGGCTAATCATCTGTCAGTTCTCAATCAGGCCGGAATAGAATCCAGTGATTCTTTTGCGTCTGTCACTAACGCCCCGCCCTCAGGAGTTTGAAGCACGTCACAGTCATTCACTCATTGAGTCCTACTCAGAATACCACAGACAAGGTTTAGACCTTCCGGACTCTCTTGAATGCCGCCATCAGTCTAGCTTATACCACGAAAATTCCGGTTAAAGAATCCAAGAGATATCTACTTAATCTAAAGTAGAACGGAGGTGGTTGTCAGGCACATGTTCATAGTTGAGAATGATGATGAGTGTCACAGATCATCACATTCATCCGGGTTAAGAGCAAGTGATATCTTGGAATGGAAACAAGCATGATTGAATAAGAAACAGTAGTAATTGCATTAATCCATCAAGACACAGCAGAGCTCCTCACCCCCAACCATGGGGTTTAGAGACTCATGCCGTGGAAGGTACACAAGAAACGTGTAAAAAATGTCATGAGGTCATAAGGTACGGATACAATGTCAAAAGGTCCTATAAATAGTAAACTAGTATCCTAAGGTTTACAGAAATGAGTAAATGACAGAAAAATCCACTTCCGGGCCCACTTGGTGTGTGCTTGGGCTGAGCAATGAAGTAATTTTGTGTAGAGACCTTTTCTGGAGTTAAACGCCAGCTTTCATGCCAGTTTGGGCGTTTAACTCCAAGTTTTATGCCAGTTCCGGCGTTTAACGCTGGAATTTCTGATGCTGATTTGCTACGCCAGTTTGGGCCATCAAATCTTGGGCAAAGTATGGACTATCATATATTGCTGGAAAGCCCAGGATGTCTACTTTCCAATGCCGTTGAGAGCGCGCCAATTGGGCTTCTGTAGCTCCAGAAAATCCATTTCAAGTGCAGGGAGGTCAGAATCCAACAGCATCTGCAGTCCTTTTCAGTCTCTGGATCAGATTTTTGCTCAGAACCTTCAATTTCAGCCAGAAAATACCTGAAATCACAGAAAAACACACAAACTCATAGTAAAGTCCAGAAAAGTGAATTTTAACTAAAAACTAATAGAAATATAATAAAAACTAACTAAAAGATACTAAAAACATACTAAAAACAATGCCAAAAAGCGTATAAATTATCCGCTCATCAAAGCTCATCATCAAGAAATCCCTGAGATGCCTCAAGGGATGCACTTTCCTCCCAACAACTATTGGGAACAACTCAACACTTTCTTAGAAGATTTGAGCCACAATGTGGAACAATTAAGGGTGGAACATCATGAGCACTCCATCATTCTGCATGAAATAAGAGAAGATCAAAGAGCAATGAGGGAGGAGCAACAAAGGCAAGGAAGGGACATAGAAGAGCTTAAGGACATTGTTGGTCCTTCAAGAAGAAGATGCCACTAAGGTGGATTCATTCCTTGTTCTTATTTCTTTCTGCTTTTCGGTTTTTATGTTGTGTTTATCTATGTTTTGTGTCTCTACTTTATGATCATTAGTATGTAGTAACTATGTCTTAAAGTTATGAATAAATTCCATTAATCCTTCACCTCTCTTAAATGAAAAATGTTTTAATTCAATAGAACAAGAAGTACATGAATTTCGAATTTATCCTTGAATTTAATTTAATTATATTGATGTGGTGACAATACTTTTTGTTTTCTGAATGAATGATTGAACAGTGCATATTTTTTATCTTGTTGTTTATGAATGTTAAAATTGTTGGCTCTTGAAAGAATGATGAACAAAGAGAAATGTTATTGATGATCTGAAAAATCATGAAATTGATTCTTGAAGCAAGAAAAAGCAGTGAAAAGTAAAAAGCTTGCAAAAAAAAATAGAAAGAAAGGAAGAAAAAGCAAGCAGAAAAAGCCAATAGCCCTTAAAACCAAAAGGCAAGGGTAAAAAGGATCCAAGGCTTTGAGCATTAATGGATAGGAGGGCCCAAGGAAATAAAATCCAGGCCTAAGCGGCTAAATCAAGCTGTCCCTAACCATGTGCTTGTGTCATGAAGGTCCAAGTGAAAAGCTTGAGACTGAGTGGTTAAAGTCGTGATCCAAGGCAAAAGAGTGTGCTTAAGAGTTATGGACACCACTAACTGGGGACTCTAGCAAAGCTGAGTCACAATCTGAAAAGGTTCACCCAGTTATCTCTGTGGCATTTATGTATCCGGTGGTAATACTGGAAAACAAATTGCTTAGGGCCACGGCCAAGACTCATAAAAGTAGCTGTGTTCAAGAATCAACATGCTTAATTAGGAGAATCAATAACACTATCTAAACTTCTAAGTTCCTAGAGAAGCCAATCATTCTAAACTTCAAAGGAAAAAAATGAGATGCCAAAACTGTTCAGAAGCAAAAAAGCTACAAGTCCCGCTCATCTAATTATAATTAATACTCATTGATATTTTGGAATTTATAGTATATTTTCTTCTTTTTATCCTATTTGATTTTCAGTTGCTTGGGGACAAGCAACAATTTAAGTTTGGTGTTGTGATGAGCGGATAATTTATACGCTTTTTGGCATTGTTTTTAGGTAGTTTTTAGTAAGTTCAAGCTACTTTTAGGGATGTTTTCATTAGTTTTTATGCTAAATTCACATTTCTGGACTTTACTATGAGTTTGTGTGTTTTTCTGTGATTTCAGGTAATTTCTGGCTGAAATTTCGGGACTTGAGCAAAACTCTGATAGGAGGCTGACAAAGGACTGCTGATGCTGTCGGAATCTGACCTCCCTGCACTCGAAATGGATTTTCTGGAGCTACAGAACTTCAAATGGCGCGCTCTCAACGGCGTTGGAAAGTAGATATCCAGAGCTTTCCAGCAATATATAATAGTGAATACTTTATTCGGTAATTGACGACGTAAAGTGGCGCTCAACGCCAAGTACATGCTACTGTCTGGAGTTAAACGCCAGAAACACGTCATAACCCGGAGTTGAACGCCAGAAACACGCTATAACTCGGCGTTCAACTCCAATAAACGCCTCAGCTCGTGGATAGATCAAGCTCAGCCCAAACATACACCAAGTGGGCCCCGAAAGTGGATTTATGCATCAATTACTTACTCATGTAAACCCTAGTAGCTAGTTTAGTATAAATAAGACTTTTTACTAGTGTATTACTCTTCTTTGACCACATCTTGGGACGCCTAGTCCTCAGATCATGGGGGCTGGCCATTCGGCCATGCCTGAACCTTTCACTTATGTATTTTCAACGGTGGAATTTCTGCACACCATAGATTAAGGGTGTGGAGCTCTGCTGTACCTCAAGTTTCAATACAATTACTATTACTTTTTATTCAACTCTCTTTTATTCTTATTCCAAGATATACGTTGTACTTCAACTTGATGAATGTGATGATCCATGACACTCATCATCATTCTCACCTATGAACGCACGTGACTGACAACCACTTCCGTTCTACTTTAGACCGGGCGTATATCTCTTAGATTCCCCAACAGAATCTTCGTGGTATAAGCTAGATAGATGGCGACATTCATGGGGATCCAGAAAGTCTAACCTTGTCTGTGGTATTCCGAGTAGGATCCCGGGAATCCAGAAAGTCTAACCTTGTCCGTGGTATTCCGAGTAGGATTCCGGTATTGAATGACTGTGACGAGCTTCAAACTCCTGAAGGCTGGGCGTGATGACAAACGCAAAAGAATCAAGGGATTCTACTCCAACCTGATTGAGAACTGACAGATGATTAGCCGTGCTGTGACAGAGCATTTGGACCATTTTCACTGAGAGGATGGGATGTAGCTATCCACAAGGGTGATGCCTCCAGACGATTAGCCGTGCAGTGACAGCGCATAGGACCATTTTCCCGAGAGGATTAAAAGTAGCTATTGATGATGGTGATGCCCTACATACAGCTTGCCATGGAAAGGAGTAAGAAGGATTGGAGGAATGTAATAAGAAAGTAGAAATACAAGAGGAGCACAGCATCTCCACACGCCTATCTGAAATTCCCACTATTGATTTACATAAGTATTTCTATCCCTTTTTATTTTCCATTTATTATTAATTTTTGAAATCCATAACCATTTAATCTGCCTAACTGAGATTTACAAGGTGACTATAGCTTGCTTCATACCAACAATCTCTGTGGGATCGACCCTTACTCACGTAAGGTATTACTTGGATGACCCAGTACACTTGCTGGTAAAGTTGAATGAAGTTGTGATCATAAATTCCAATAGAGCCAATTTTTAAATCTCATGCAAATACAAAGAGAATCACAATTTCGTCCACCAACACTCTGCGCAAATTCCCTCCTGTGCGTATGCACAAAAGGCTGTGGGCATGCACACTACGCGATACTTGGCGGGACGCGCGATGCGCTCGAATTGATCCACGCGCTCTGCTTAGGCTCCTGTGCGGACGCACAAAAGGCTGTGTGCACGCACACGTCTCTGAGCTCACCTCCTTTGATTCTTCAAGTTCCTCCATTTTGCAAGCTCTTCTTCCATTTTCTCCAACCCATTCCTACCTTATACACCTGAAATCACTCACAAACACATCAAGGCATCGAATGGAAGGCAAAATGAAATAAAAATAGATCAAACTAAGCACAAAAGAGCATATTTTCATAATCAAGCACAATTTGGGAGGAAAGTTCAAAAGCATGCTATTCAAGGGAATAAGTGCGAGTTTATGTGATGAAATCCATTCAATTCTAACCAAAAAATCATTATCAAATATGGATTCATCAATTCCCCCACACTTAAACACTAGCATGTCCTCATGCTAAACACACTCAAAGGAGATAGGTGAAAGGAAAAATGACTTATGCTATATACTACTTAAATGCATGCGACTATCCTAAGGCTAATAGCTAATATGTACTACGATGAGAGTGGGTAGAAACAAACCATGACATTCCAATCCATCACTAAAAAGCTTAAGGGCCAATGCAAAGAGTTCATGCATTAAGATCAATGTCCAAAGACTGAATTGAGAATTTCAAAATTACTTAATCAAATAACTTGCAAGAAGATACAATGTAAGGCGCAAGAACATAGAATTGAGCGGTCGAACCCCTCACCAGATGTGTATCCACTCAATTCTCCTTTTTTTTCATGCTTTTCAAAGATTTGCAAGTCATCTAACAATCAACTAGTATTTAATGCATGAATAACAAATATCATGAGGTCTTTAATGGGATGTAATGGGGCTAGGATTCAGGTAGGATGAAATATGGTTAAGTGGACTTAAAGAATTAGCTCTTTGATTAGCTTGAGTGTCCACCTATTCCTATATCACCTATATACACACAACAATATAACCTATCTACCCATTTCCTTTTCTTTTTTCCATCTCACCGTACTCATGCATTTTCTTTTCAAACATGGCATATGCATACTTTATTTAACTCTTATTTCATACTTTGTTATGTACAAGTTTTTTTTTTTTTGAAGAAGCAAAACTGAACTATGGATGCATATGTCTTCATTAATGAAATGCATGAGCATTACCTAATTACCAAAGATTTTTCACAATAAGTTTATGACTCCATCACTAATGTTTCCCAAAATTCCCCAACACTTAGAATTTACACACTAATCCACCCAAGCTAATCAAAGAGTAATTCGGGGACATCAATGGTTCTCCGCTTACGGGGAGTAATGTGCTATCATCAGAACAAAAGGGAATTCATAGGCTCAAGGGGGTTCACAAAGGTGCATGCAAGGGTTGGCCATATAGGTTAGTGAGTTCATCATAAAAAAATGGCCTCAATCATGCTAGATGCATTCAAACACAAATACAAGACATAAAGAATCATGCAAATCAATGATCACAATAAAAATAGGAGTAATAATCACACACAAGAACAACATTATGGTTGAAAAGATGCAACCATCTATTAAAGCTCAAGACTCACAAGGTATGTTGTTCGAGCTCTTTTCCATATTCTACAAACAATCTACTTCAAGCAAGTTGGCAAACATAATATTTCCTTCAATTCAATCAATGGTACGCCCTAGAAAAAGATTTCATGGAAATTCCTTGGTGTTTCACCAACTTATTCATTCTATCATGCAACATGCAAGTACTAACTAATAAATATCCATAAACAATAAAGAAATATTTACAAGCAACCAAACAAGATAAAATAGACATAAAACTACTCAAAATAAAGAAAAAGTACTACAAAAAACATTGCAAAGTGCCTAAAAGAGAGAAATTTTACCCCCTTGGAATCAACGATCCTCTCCCACACTTAGTTTGTGCACGGTCCTTCGTGCATGCTTACTGGTGCATGGAATTGTGATCACACTTTTCACAACTTCGATACAACTAACCAACAAGTGCACTGGGTCGTCCAAGTAATAAAACCTTACGCGAGTAAGGGTCGATCCCACGGAAATTGCCGACTTGAAGCAAGCTATGGTCATCCTGTAAATCTTAGTCAGGCGGATTCAATTGGTTATGAGTTTTGATAATTGAAAGATAAATAAAACGTAAATTAAAATAAAGATACTTATGTAATTCATTGGTGGGAATTTCAGATAAGCGTTTGGAGATGCTTTGTTGCTTCTGAACCTCTGATTTCCTATTGTCTTCATCCAATCATGCGTGCTCCCTTCCATGGAAAGCTATATGTTGGTGGATCACCATTGTCAATGGCTACCATCCGTCCTCTAAGTGAAAATGACCCAGGCTACGGTTTCTGTACGCCTAATCAACTGTCAAATTTCTCGTCTCGGATGAAAAATACCAGGCACAGCTACCCCATGGCTAATCATCTGTCGGTTCTCACTTGTGTTAAAATAGGATCTATCTATCCTTTTGCACACTGTCACTATGCCCAACATTCGTGAGTTTGAAGCTTGTCACAGTCATCCCTTCCCAGATCCTACTCGGAATACCACAGACAAGGTTTAGAATTTCCAGATCTTAGGAATGTTGCCAATTGGTTCTAGCCTATACCACGAAGGTTCTAACCTTACGGAATCGGTCCGTGGATCAGAGACCCAAGAGAATATACTCCAGCTATCGTCCAATGAGTACGTTGAACATCATGTAGACCGCTTGTGGTTGTCAGGCACGCGGATCTTGGCTAAGCGCGTAACGAAGATAGTGGGTGATTGTCACGGGTCACCCCTTCATTCTGACTTAACTGAATTAAGTACGAGAGTATATCTTGGAGAAGAAGTAAGCATGAATTGAAAGAAAAATAATAGTACTTGTATTAATTCATGAAGAACAGCAGAGCTTCGCACCTTAATCTATGAGGTGTAGGAACTCCACCGTTGAAAAATACATAAGAGAAAATAGCCTAGGCATGGCCGTGAGGCCAGCCAAGCATGAAGTTAATCCAAAGATCAAAAGATGATCAAAAAAGATGAAATACAATAGTAAAAAGTGCTTGATGAGCGGATAATTTATACGCTTTTTGGTATTGTTTTTAGTATGTTTTTAGTAGGATCTAGTTACTTTTAGGGATGTTTTTATTAGTTTTTATGCTAAATTTACATTTCTGGACTTTACTATGAGTTTGTGTGTTTTTCTGTGATTTCAGGTATTTTCTGGCTGAAATTGAGGGACTTGAGCAAAAATCAGATTCAGAGGTTGAAGAAGAACTGCTGATGCTATTGGATTCTGACCTCCCTGCACTCAAAGTGGATTTTCTGGAGCTACACAACTCAAAATGGCGCGCTTCCGATTGAGTTGGAAAGTAGACATCTAGGTCTTTCCAGAAATATATAATAGTCCATACTTTGTTCGAGATTAGATGACGCAAAAGGGCGTTGAACGCCAGTTATACGCTGTAGTCTAGAGTTAAACGCCAGAAACATGTCACGAACTAGAGTTGAACGCCAAAAACACGTCACAACCTGGGTTCAACTCCAAAAGAAGCCTCTGCACGTGGAAAGCTAAAGCTCAGCCCAAGCACACACCAAGTGGGCCCCGAAAGTGGATTTATGCATCAATTACTTATTTCTGTAAACCTTAGTAACTAGTTTAGTATAAATAGAACTTTTTACTAGTCTTTTAGACATCTTATGATTTTCAGTTCATCTTAGGATCATATTGATCACGTTTTGGGGGCTGGCCATTCGGCCATGCCTGAACCCTTATCACTTATGTATTTTCAACGGTAGAGTTTCTATACTCCATAGATTAAGGTGTGGAGCTCTGCTGTTCCTCATGAATTAATGCAAAGTACTACTGTTTTTCTATTCAATTCAACTTATTCTGCTTCTAAGATATTCATTCGCACTTCAATATGAATGTGATGAATGTAACAATCATCATCATTCCCCCACGAACGCGTGCCTGACAACCACTTCCGTTCCACCTTAGATTGGATGAGTATCTCTTGGATCTCTTAATCAGAATCTTCGTGGTATAAGCTAGATTGATGGCGGCATTCATGAGAATCCGGAAAGTCTAAACCTTGTCTGTGGTATTCCGAGTAGGATTCAGGGATTGAATGACTGTGACGAGCTTCAAACTCGCGAGTGCTGGGCGTAGTGACAGACGCAAAAGGATAGTAAATCCTATTCCAGTATGATCGAGAACCTCCAGATGATTAGCCATGCAGTGACAGCGCATCGGACCATTTTCACAGAGAGGATGGGATGCAGCCATTGACAAGGGTGATGCCTCCAGATGATTAGCCATGCAGTGACAGCGCATCGGACCATTTTCACAGAGAGGATGAAAAGTAGCCATTGACAACGGTGATGTCCTTACATAAAGCCAGCCATGGAAAGGAGTAGGATTGATTGGATGAAGACAGCAGGAAAGCAGAGGTTCAGAGGAACGAACGCATCTCTATATGCTTATCTGAAATTCTCAACAATGAATTATATAAGTATCTCTATCTTTATTTTCTGTTTCTTTATTATTAATATTCGAAAACTCCATAACTATTTGATATCTGCCTGACTGAGATTTACAAGATGACCATAGCTTGCTCCATACCAACAATCTCCGTGGGATCGACCCTTACTCACGTAAGGTTTTATTACTTGGACGACTCAGTGCACTTGCTGGTCAGCTACACGGAGTTGTGACAAATATTGAATTAAGATTAATAACGTGCACCAAGTTATTGTTCACGTTGCCGGGGATTTGTTTGAGATCACAATTTCGTGTACCAAGTTTTTGGCGCCGTTTCTGGGGATTGTTTTGAGTTTGGACAACTGACGGTTCATCTTGTTGCTCAGATTGGGTAACTTTCTTTTCGTTTTCTATTCAAAAAAAATTTTCATTTATGTTCTTCATAATTTTTAAGAATGAATTCTAGTGTTTCATGAAGCACGTTGAAGCCTGGCTGGCTGTAAAGCCATGTCTAAATTCTTTTGGACTGAGGCTTCCAAATCACCATCACAAGAGCAAGCTAGCTGTTGCTGATCCACCTGCTACTGTATGCCTGATGTGTATTCTAAAGCTTGGCTGGCCATTGGCCATGTCTAGTGTTTTGGACCGGAGCTTTCACAAAAGCTTGGCTGGCTAGTGAGCCATGTCTAATTCCTGGACTGAAGCTTTAGACTATGAGTGCAAGATTCCTAGAATTCATATTAAAAATTTTGGAATCCTTATTTTTCTTTTCCAAATAATTTTTGAAAAATCCAAAAAAAATTATAAAATCAAAAAATCAAAAATACTTTTGTGTTTCTTGTTTGAATCTTGAGTCAATTTTTAAGTTTGGTGTCAATTGCATATTCATATTGCATTTTTCGAAATTTCATGCATTCATAGTGTTCTTCATGATCTTCAAGTTGTTCTTGGTAAATCTTCTTGTTTGATCTTGATGTTTTCTTGTTTTGTGTCTTTTCTTATTTTTCATATGCATTTTTGCATTCATAGTGTCTATACATGCAAAATTTCTAAGTTTGGTGTCTTGCATGTTTTCTTTTCTTGAAAATCTTTCAAAAATAAGTTCTTGATGTTCATCATGATCTTCAAAGTGTTCTTGGTGTTCATCTTGACATTCATAGCATTCTTCCATGCATTCATTGTTTTGATCTAAAATTTTCATGTTGTGAGTCATTTTCATGTTTTCTCTTTCATCATTAAAAATTTAAAAATCAAAAAATATCTTTCCCTTTTTCTTCTCATAAATTCGAAAATTTGAGTTGACTTTTTCAAAAATTTTTAAAATCTAGTTGTTTCTTATGAGTCAAATCAAATTTTCAATTTGAAAATCTTATCTTTTTCAAAATCTTTTTCAAAAATCAAATCTTTTTCATTTTTCTTAGTTATTTTCGAAAATTTTAAAAAAATATTTTTCAAAATATTTTCTTAATTTTATCTCATAATTTTCGAAAATATCATCAACAATTAATGTTTTGATTCAAAAATTTCAAGTTTGTTACTTACTTGTTAAGAAAGATTCAAACTTTAAGTTCTAGAATCATATCTTGTGATTTCTTGTGAATCAAGTCATTAATTGTGATTTTAAAAATCAAATCTTTTTCAAAACTAATTTCAATCATATCTTTTCAAAAATATCTTTTTATCTTATCTTTTTCAAAATTTTATCTTTTTCAAAAATTTGATTTTAAAATATCTTTTCTAACTTCTTATCTTCTTATCTTTTCAAAATTGATTTTCAAATCTTGTTTCAACTAACTAACTAACTTTTTGTTTGTTTCTTATCTTTTTCAAAACTACCTAACTAACTCTCTCTCTCTAATTTTCGAAAATATCTCCCTCTTTTTTTTCAAGATTCTTCTAATTAACTAATTTTTCAAACTTTAATTTTAATTTATTTCTTCTTTAAATTTTCGAAATTCACTAACCATTTTTTCAAAAACAATTTTCGAAATTCCCTCTCTCTCATCTCTTTCTATTTATTTATTTATTTACTAACATCTCTCCCTCACTCACCAAAAATCCGAACCCCCCCTCTCTCTCTGAGTTCAGATTTTCTCTTCTTCTTTTCTTCTACTCACCTAAGGGAACCTCTATACTGTGGTAAAAAGGATCCCTATTATTATTATTTTTTTGTTCCCTCCTTTTTCATATGAGCAGGAGCAAGGACAAGAACATTCTTGTTGAAGCAGATCCAGAACCTGAAAGGACTCTAAAGAAAAACTAAGAGAAACTAAAATACAACAATCCAGAGACAACCTTAAAGGAATTTTCGAACAAGAAGAGGAGATGGCAGCCGAAAATAATAATAATGCAAGGAAGATGCTTGGTGACTTTACTGCACCTAATTCCAATTTACATGGAAGAAGCATCTCCATCCCTACCATTGGAGCAAACAATTTTGAGCTGAAACCTCAACTAGTTTCTCTGATGCAGCAGAACTGCAAGTTTCATGGACTTCCATCTGAAGATCCTTTTCAGTTCTTAACTGAATTCTTGCAGATATGTGATACTGTTAAGACTAATGGAGTAGATCCTGAAGTCTACAGGCTCATGCTTTTCCCTTTTGCTGTAAGAGACAGAGCTAGATTATGGTTGGATTCTCAACCTAAAGACAGCCTGAACTCTTGGGATAAGCTGGTCACGGCTTTCTTAGCCAAGTTCTTTCCTCCTCAAAAGCTTAGTAAGCTTAGAGTGGATGTTCAAACCTTCAAACAGAAAGAAGGTGAATCCCTCTATGAAGCTTGGGAGAGATACAAACAACTGACCAAAAAGTATCCTTCTGACATGTTTTCAGAATGGACCATCCTGGATATATTCTATGATGGTCTATCTAAATTAGCTAAAATGTCATTGGATACTTCTGCAGGTGGATCCATTCACCTAAAGAAAATGCCTGCAGAAGCTCAAGAGCTCATTGACATGGTTGCTAATAACCAGTTTATGTACACTTCTGAGAGGAATCCTGTAAATAATGGGATGCCTCAAAGGAAGGGAGTTCTTGAAATTGATGCTCTGAATGCTATATTGGCTCAGAACAAACTATTGACTCAGCAGGTCAATATGATTTCTCAGAGTCTGAATGGAATGCAAGCTGCAACCAACAGTACTTAAGAGGCGCCTTCTGAAGAAGAAGCGTATGATCCTGAGAACCCTGCAATAGTAGAGGTAAATTACTTAGGTAAACCTTATGGAAACACCTATAACTCATCATGGAGAAATCATCCAAATTTCTCATGGAAGGATCAACAAAAGCCTCAACAAGGCTTTAATAATGGTGGAAGAAACAGGTTTAACAATAGTAAACCTTTTCCATTATCCACTCAGCAACAGACAGAGAATGCTGAGCAGAATCCATCTAGCTTAGCAAAATTAGTCTCTGATTTGTCTAAGGCTACTGTAAGTTTCATGAATGAAACAAGGTCCTCCATTAGAAATTTGGAGGCACAAGTGGGCCAGCTGAGTAAGAAGATCACTTAAACCCCTCCCAATAATACTCTCCCAAGCAATACAGAAGAGAATCCAAAGAGAGAGTGCAAGGCCATTGATATAACCATCATGGCCGAATGCAAGGAGAAAGGGAAGGACGTGAGTCCCTTGGAGGAAGACCTCCTGGGACGTCCAGTGATCAACAAGGAGTTTCCCTTTGAGGAATCAAACGAATCTGAGGCTCATCTAGAAACCACAGAGATTCTATTGAACCTTTTTATGCCCTTCATGAGCTCTGATGAGTATTCCTCTTCTGAAGAGAATGAGGATGTTACTGAAGAGCAAGTTGCCAAGTTCCTTGGTGCAATCATGAAGCTGAATGCCAATTTATTTGGTAATGAGACTTGGGGAGATGAACCTCCCTTATTCACCAATGAACTAAATGCATTGGATTTACTGAGATTGCCTCAGAAGAAACAGGATCCTGGAAAGTTCCTAGTACCTTGTACCATAGGCACCATGACCTTTAAGGCTCTGTGTGACCTTGGTTCAGGAATAAACCTCATGCCCCTCTCTGTAATAGAGAAACTGGGAATCTATGGGGTGCAAGCTGCTAAAATCTCACTAGAGATGGCAGACAACTCAAGAAAACAGGCTTATGGACAAGTAGAGGACGTGTTAGTAAAGGTTGAAGGCCTTTACATCCCTGCTGATTTCATAATCCTAGATACTGGGAAGGATGAGGATGAATCCATCATCCTTGGAAGACCCTTCCTAGCCACAGCAAGAGCTGTGATTGATGTGGACAGAGGAGAATCGATCCTCCAACTAAATAAGGACAACCTTGTGTTTAAAACTCAAGGATCTCCCTCTGCAACCATGGAGAGGAAGCATGAAAAGCTTCTCTCAAAACAGAGTCAACCAGAGCCCCCACAGTCAAACTCTAAGTTTGGTGTTGGGAGGCCACAACCAAACTCTAAGTTTGGTGTTGAACTCCCATATCCAAACTCTAAGTTTGGTGTTGGGAAGTCTCAACAATGCTCTGAACATCTGTGAGGCTCCATGAGAGCCCACTGTCAAGCTATTGACATTAAAGAAGCGCTTGTTGGGAGGCAACCCAATTTTTATTTATCTAATTTTATTTTTATTAGTTATATGTCTTCTTAGGTTCATGATCATGTGGAGTCACAAAATAAATATAAAAATTGAAAACGGAATCAAAAACAGCAGAAGAAAAATCACACCCTGGAGGAGGATCTTACTGGCGTTTAAACGCCAGTAAGGAGCATCTGGCTGGCGTTCAACGCCAGAACAGAGCATGTTTCTGGCGTTGAACGCCAGAAACAAGCAGCATCCTGGCGTTCAGACGCCAGAAATGCACAGTGAGGAAAGCTGGCGCTGAACGCCAGAAACAAGCATCTGGCTGGCGTTCAACGCCAGAAATATGCTGCATCTGGGCGCTGAACGCCCAGAACAAGCATCAATTCGGCGTTTAAACGCCAGAATTGTATGCAAAGGCGTTTGACATGCCTAATGGGTGCAGGGATGTAAATCCTTGACACCTCAGGATCTGTGGACACCACAGGATCATCTCAGGATCTGTGAATCTCACAGGATCCCCACCCACCTCACCCTCTCTCTCTCCATTCATGGTCATCCCTTCTGTTTTCCATTCACCACTCACATCCATACACACATCCCTCCATCTCCTCCATATCTTCTTCTTCTTCTTCTATTCTTTCTTCTTTTGCTCGAGGGCGAGCAACATTCTAAGTTTGGTGTGGTAAAAGCATAAGCTTTTTGTTTTTCCATTACCATTGATGGCACCTAAGACCGGAGAAACCTCTAGAAAAGGGAAAGGGAAGACAAAGGCTTCCACCTCCGAGTCATGGGAGATGGAAAGATTCATCTCAAGGGTCTATAGCTCAGTGGTAGAACATGTGGCTGCAAATCAAGAGATCCCTGAGATACCTCAGGGGATGCACTTCCCTCCACATAATTATTGGAAGCAACTGAGGATAGAAATACCAAAAATCACTAGGGATCAAGCCACAAAGGCAAGGAAGAGACATAGAAGAGCTCAAGGACATCATTGGTTCCTCAAGAAGGAAACGCCACCATCACTAAGGTGGACTCATTCCTTGTTCTTACTTTCTCTGTTTTTCGTTTTCTTTATGTTAAGTGCTTATCTATGTTTGTGTCTTCATTACATGATCATTAGTAGTTAGTAACTATGTCTTAAAGTTATGAATGTCCTATGAATCCATCACCTCTCTTAAATGAAAAATGTTTTAATTCAAAAGAACAAGAAGTACATGAGTTTCGAATTTATCCTTGAACTTAGTTTAATTATATTGATGTGGTGACAATGCTTCTTGTTTTCTGAATGAATGCTTGAACAGTGCATATGTCTTTTGAAGTTGTTGTTTAAGAATGTTAAATATGTTGGCTCTTGAAAGAATGATGACAAGGAGACATGTTATTTGATAATCTGAAAAATCATAAAAATGATTCTTGAAGCAAGAAAAAGCAGCAAAGAACAAAGCTTGCAGAAAAAAATGGCGAAAAAAATATAGAAAAAAAGAGAAAAAGCAAGCAGAAAAAGCCAAAAGCTCTTAAAACCAAGAGGCAAGAGCAAAAAGCCAATAACCCTTAAAACCAAAAGGCAAGGGTAATAAAAAGGATCCCAAGGCTTTGAGCATCAGTGGATAGGAGGGCCAAAAGGAATAAAATCCTGGCCTAAGCGGCTAAACCAAGCTGTCCCTAACCATGTGCTTGTGGTGTGAAGGTGTCAAGTGAAAACTTGAGAATGAGCGGTTAAAGTCGAGATTTAAAGCAAAAGAAGAGTGTGCTTAAGAACCCTGGACACCTCTAATTGGGGACTTTAGCAAAGCTGAGTCACAATCTGAAAAGGTTCACCCAATTATGTGTCTGTGGCATTTATGTATCCGGTGGTAATACTGGAAAACAAAGTGCTTAGGGCCACGGCCAAGACTCATAAAGTAGCTGTGTTCAAGAATCATCATACTGAACTAGGAGAATCAATAACACTATCTAAACTCTGAGTTCCTATAGATGCCAATCATTCTGAACTTCAATGGATAAAGTGAGATGCCAAAACTATTCAAGAGGCAAAAAGCTACAAGTCCCGCTCATTTGATTGGAGCTATGTTTCATTGATAGTTTGGAATTTATAGTATATTCTCTTCTTTTTATCCTATTTGATTTTCAGTTGCTTGGGGACAAGCAACAATTTAAGTTTGGTGTTGTGATGAGCGGATAATTTATACGCTTTTTGGCATTGTTTTTAGTATGTTTTTAGTAGGATCTAGTTACTTTTAGGGATGTTTTTATTAGTTTTTATGTTAAATTCACATTTCTGGACTTTACTATGAGTTTGTGTGTTTTTCTGTGATTTCAGGTATTTTCTGGTTGAAATTGAGGGACTTAAGCAAAATCAGATTCAGAGGTTGAAGAAGGACTGCTGATGCTGTTGGATTCTGACCTCCCTGCACTCAAAGTGGATTTTCTGGAGCTACAGAACTTAAAATGGCGCGCTTCCAATTGCGTTGGAAAGTAGACATCCAGGGCTTTCCAGCAATATATAATAGTCCATACTTTGTTCGATATTAGATGATGCAAAAGGGCGTTGAACGCCAGTTATACGCTACAGTCTGGAGTTAAACGCCAGAAACACGTCAAGAACCAGAGTTGAACGCCAGAAACATGTCACAACCTGGCGTTCAACTCCAAAAGAAGCCTCTGCACGTGGAAAGCTAAAGCTCAGCCCAAGCACACACCAAGTGGGCCCCGGAAGTGGATTTATGCATCAATTACTTATTTCTGTAAACCCTAGTAACTAGTTTAGTATAAATAGAACTTTTTACTAGTCTTTTAGACATCTTATGATTTTCAGTTCATCTTAGGATCATATTGATCACGTTTTGGGGGCTGGCCATTCGGCCATGCCTGAACCTTTCACTTATGTATTTTCAACGGTAGAGTTTCTACACTCCATAGATTAAGGTGTGGAGCTCTGCTGTTCCTCATGAATTAATGCAAAGTACTACTGTTTTTCTATTCAATTCAACTTATTCCGCTTCTAAGATATTCATTCGCACTTCAATATGAATGTGATGAACGTGACAATCATCATCATTCCCCCACGAACGCGTGCCTGACAACCACTTCCGTTCCACCTTAGATTGAATGAGTATCTCTTGGATCTCTTAATCAGAATCTTCGTGGTATAAGCTAGATTGATGGCGGCATTCATGAGAATCCGGAAAGTCTAAACCTTGTCTGTGGTATTCCGAGTAGGATTCAGGGATTGAATGACTGTGACGAGCTTCAAACTCGCGAGTGCTGGGCGTAGTGACAGACGCAAAAGGATAGTAAATCCTATTCCAGTATGATCGAGAACCTCCAGATGATTAGCCATGCAGTGACAGCGCATCGGACCATTTTCACAGAGAGGATGGGATGCAGCTATTGACAACGGTGATGCCTCCAGATGATTAGTCATGCAGTGACAGCGCATCAGACCATTTTCACAGAGAGGATGAGAAGTAGCCATTGACAACGGTGAAGTGATGAGCGGATAATTTGTACACTTTTTGGCATTGTTTTTAGTATGTTTTTAGTATCTTTTAGTTAGTTTTTAGTATATTTTTATTAGTTTTTAGTTAAAATTCACTTTTCTGGACTTTACTATGAGTTTGTGTGTTTTTCTGTGATTTCAGGTATTTTCTGACTGAAATTGAAGGTTCTGAGCAGAAATCTGATTCAGAGACTGAAAAGGACTGCAGATGCTGTTGGATTCTGACCTCCCTGCACTCGAAGTGAATTTTCTGGAGCTACAGAAGCCCAATTGGCGCGCTCTTAACGGCGTTGGAAAGTAGACATCCTGGGCTTTCCAGCAATATATGATAGTCCATACTTTGCCCAAGATTTGATGGCCCAAACCGGCGTGGCAAATCACCCTCAGGAATTCCAGCGTTAAACGCTGGAACTGGCATAAAACTTGGAGTTAAACGCCCAAACTGGCATAAAAGCTGGCGTTTAACTCCAGAAAAGGTCTCTACACGAAAATGCTTCATTGCTCAGCCCAAGCACACACCAAGTGGGCCCGGAAGTGGATTTTTCTGTCATTTACTCATTTCTGTAAACCTTAGGATACTAGTTTACTATTAATAGGACCTTTTGACATTGTATCTGGACCTCATGACACTTTACACGTTTCTTTGTGTATTTTCCACGGCATGAGTCTCTAAACCCCATGGTTGGGGGTGAGGAGCTCTGCTGTGTCTTGATGGATTAATGCAATTATTACTGTTTCTTATTCAATCATGCTTGCTTCCATTCTAAGATATCACTTGTTCTTAACCCGGATGAATGTGATGATCCGTGACACTCATCATATTCTCAATTATGAACGTGTGCCTGACAACCACCTCCGTTCTACCTTAGATTGAGTAGATATCTCTTGGATTCCTTAACCAGAATCTTCGTGGTATAAGCTAGAACTGATGGCGGCATTCAAGAGAATCCGGAAGGTCTAAACCTTGTCTGTGGTATTCTGAGTAGGATTCAATGACTGAATGATTGTGACGTGCTTCAAACTCCTAGCAGGCGGGGCGTTAGTGACAGACGCAAAAGAATCAATGGATTCTATTCCGGCCTGACCGAGAACCGACAGCTGATTAGCCATGCTGTGACAGAGCATAGGAACATTTTCACTGAGAGGATGGGAGGTAGCCACTGACAACGGTGAAACCCTACATACAGCTTGCCATGGAAGGAGCCTTGCGTGTTTGATGAAGAAGACAGTAGGAAAGCAGAGATTCAGAAGATGGAGCATCTCCAAAGCCTCAACCTATTCTCCATTACTGCAAAACAAGTACCTATTTCATGTTCTTTTGCTTTTCACAATCAATCCTGATAATTTATGATATCCTGACTAAGATTTACAAGATAACCATAGCTTGCTTCAAGCCGACAATCTCCGTGGGATCGACCCTTGCTCACGCAAGGTATTACTTGGACGACCCAGTGCACTTGCTGGTTAGTTGTGCGGGATTGCAAAAGTGTTATTGCAATTTTGTGCACCAAGTTTTTGGCGCCGTTGCCGGGGATTGTTCGAGTTTGGACAACTGACGGCTTATCTTGTTGCTTAGATTAGGACTGTTTATTTTTGTTGGTTTAGAGTCTTTTAGTTAAGTCTAGTTTCATATTCTAAGTTTGGTGTCAATTGCATGCTTTTGTTTTTCTTTTAAAATTTTCGATTTTGCATATTCTTAGTCCCTTTTTGATTCATAAAAATTCTAAGTTTGGTGTCCTCTTTGTGTTTTTCCTTTAAAATTTTCGAAAATTAGTGTTTGATTTTCTAAAAATTTTAAGTTTGGTGTCTTTTTGTTGTTTTTCTCTTTCCTCTTTTCAAAAATCAAATCTTTTTCAAAAAAATTTTTCAATCATATCTTTTTAATTGCTATTTTCAAAATCTTTTTAATTAACTAATTGATTCAGTTCTCAATTTGCTTTGATTTTATTTTCTTTTTGATTTTCGAATTTTTATTTTAATTTTCTTTTGTTTTATTTCAATTTTTCGTTTATTCAAAAAAAAAATTTTTTCTACTTGCAATCATTATCATTTCCCTTTTGTCCATTATGGACCTAAGAGGGATTGATCAGTCCAAAAGGACTCTGGGGTCATATGCTAACCCCATTACAGCTACATATGGGAGTAGCATCTGTACACCTCCCATCAAAGCAAGCAGCTTTGAGCTAAATCCTCAACTCATTATCATAGTGCAGCAAAACTGCCAGTATTCCGGTCTTCCACAGGAAGAACCTACTGAGTTTCTGGCACAGTTCTTACAAATTGCTGACACAGTACATGATAAAGAGGTAGATCAGGATGTCTACAGACTGTTACTGTTTCCATTTGCTGTAAAAGATCAAGCTAAAAGGTGGTTGAATAACCAACCTACAGCAAGCATAAAAACATGGAAACAGTTATCAGACAAATTCCTGAATCATTTTTACCCTCCAAAGAGGATGACACAGCTAAGGCTGGACATCCAAGGCTTTAAACAAGAGGATAATGAATCCCTTTATAATGCCTGGGAGAGGTATAGAGGCATGCTTAGAAAATGCCCCTCTGAAATGTTTTCAGAGTGGGTACAGTTAGACATCTTCTACTATGGGCTCACAGAAAAAGCTCAGATGTCTTTAGACCACTCAGCTGGTGGATCTATACACATGAGGAAGACAATTGAAGAAGTTCAAGAGCTTATAGACACTGTTGCCAGAAACCAATACTTATATTCTAGCAATGAGTTCGTTCCAAAAGAGGAAGTCATGGCATTAGCCACTGATCCTAATCCTCAGGAACAGATGAATGAGCTTAATCAACAATTGCTCCTGATGACAGAACAGTTAGCAGAATTTAAAGAAATGCTCCATGATACTAAGGTTGCTAACAAGAACATAGAACTACAGTTGAATCAAGCAAAACAGCAAATATCTAAACAGATAACAGAAGAATGTCAAGCAGTTCAACTAAGGAGTTGGAGAACACTGAATACCACTGCTCAAAAGAGCAAAAAGCCAAACAAGGAACAATTGACAGAGGACAACCAAACCAATGTTCAAAATCCCTCTGAGGACAGTAAGAGCCCAGAGAGGAATGTTATTGGCGTTCAAACGCCAAAAAGGGAAGGAAAGCTGGCGTTAAACGCCCATTCCTTGCCCAGTTCTGGCGTTCAAACGCCAGAAAAGGGGGAAAAGTTGGCGTTTAACGCCCATTTTCCTCCCAATCCTGGCGTTCAAACGCCAAGGGAAGATCAGACACCTGAGAGTGCTGACAGTAATCCCTTTAACAAGGCTTCTTCAACCACTTCTGTAAGGAATAAACCTGCAGCATCTAAGGTTGAAGAATATCAAGCCAAGATGCCTTATCCTCAGAAACTCCGCAAAGCGGAACATGATAAGCAATTTGCCCGCTTTGCAGACTATCTAAGGACTCTTGAAATAAAGATTCCGTTTGCAGAGGCACTTGAGCAAATACCTTCCTATGCTAAGTTCATGAAAGAGATCTTAAGTCATAAGAAGGATTGGAGAGAAACTGAAAAAGTATTTCTCACTGAAGAATGCAGTGCAGTCATTTTGAAAAGCTTACCAGAAAAGCTTCAAGATCCTGGAAGCTTTATGATACCATGCACATTAGAGGGCGCTTGCACCAAGACAGCCCTATGTGATCTTGGAGCAAGCATCAATCTAATACCTGCATCCACTATCAGAAAGCTTGGGTTGACTGGAGAAGTCAAACCAACCAGGATATGCCTCCAACTTGCTGATGGCTCCATTAAACACCCATCAGGCATAATAGAGGACATGATTGTCAAGGTTGGGCCATTTGCCTTTCCAACTGACTTTGTGGTGCTGGAAATGGAGGAGCACAAGAGTGCAACTCTCATTCTAGGAAGACCTTTCCTAGCAACTGGACGAACTCTCATTGATGTACAAAGAGGGGAAGTAACCCTGAGAGTCAATGAGGACGAGTTCAAGTTGAATGCTGTAAAAGCTATGCAGCATCCAGACACACCAAATGACTGCATGGGCGCTGACATTATTGACTCTCTGGTAGAAGAGATCAATATGGCTGAAAGCCTAGAATCAGAGCTTGAGGACATCTTCAAGGATGCTCAACCTGATCAAGAAGAACTAGAGGAAGCAAAGGAATTTTCGAAAATTCCTCAGGAGGAGGATAAACCTCCCAAACCTGAACTCAAACCTCTACCACCATCCCTGAAGTACGCATTTCTGGGAGAGGGTGACACTTTTCCAGTGATTATAAGCTCTGCTTTGAATCCACAGGAAGAGAAAGCACTGATTCAAGTGCTAAGGACACACAAGACAGCTCTTGGGTGGTCCATAAGTGATCTTAAGGGCATTAGTCCAGCTAGATGCATGCACAAGATCCTGTTGGAGGATAATGCCAAACCAGTGGTCCAACCACAGAGGAGGCTAAATCCAGCCATGAAGGAGGTGGTGCAGAAAGAGGTCACTAAATTACTGGAGGCTGGGATTATTTATCCTATTTCTGATAGCCCCTGGGTGAGCCCTGTCCAAGTTGTCCCCAAAAAGGGAGGCATGACAGTGGTTCATAATGAAAAAAATGAACTGGTTCCTACAAGAACAGTCACAGGGTGGCGTATGTGTATTGACTACAGAAGGCTCAATACAGCCACCAGAAAGGATCATTTTCCTTTACCATTCATAGACCAAATGCTAGAAAGACTAGCTGGTCATGATTATTACTGCTTTTTGGATGGCTATTCAGGCTACAACCAAATTGCAGTAGATCCTCAGGACCAAGAGAAAACAGCATTTACTTGCCCTTCTGGCGTGTTTGCCTACAGAAGGATGCCTTTTGGTCTGTGCAATGCACCTGCAACCTTTCAGAGGTGCATGCTCTCTATCTTCTCAGATATGGTAGAGAAATTTCTGGAAGTCTTCATGGACGACTTCTCAGTATATGGAGACTCATTCAGCTCCTGTCTGAACCACCTATCACTTGTCCTGAAAAGGTGCCAAGAGACTAACCTGGTTTTAAACTGGGAGAAATGTCACTTTATGGTGACTGAAGGAATTGTCCTTGGGCACAAAATTTCAAGCAGGGGAATAGAGGTGGATAAGGCAAAGGTAGAGGTAATTGAAAAGTTACCACCACCTGCCAATGTTAAGGCAATCAGAAGCTTTCTGGGGCATGCAGGATTCTACAGAAGGTTTATAAAGGATTTTTCGAAAATTGCAAAACCTCTGAGTAACCTGCTAGCTGCTGACACACCATTTGTGTTTGACACACAGTGTCTGCAGGCGTTTGAGACCCTGAAAGCTAAGCTGGTCACAGCACCAGTCATCTCTGCACCTGATTGGACATTGCCATTTGAACTAATGTGTGATGCCAGTGATCATGCCATTGGTGCAGTGTTGGGACAGAGGCATAACAAACTTCTGCACGTCATTTATTATGCCAGCCGTGTTCTAAATGATGCACAGAAGAATTACACAACCACAGAAAAAGAATTACTTGCAGTGGTTTATGCCATTGACAAGTTTAGATCTTATCTAGTAGGATCCAAAGTGGTTGTGTACACTGACCATGCTGCTCTTAAATACTTACTCACAAAGCAGGATTCAAAACCCAGGCTTATCAGATGGGTGTTGCTTCTGCAAGAGTTTGATATAGAAATAAGAGACAAAAAAGGGACAGAAAACCAGGTAGCTGATCATCTGTCCCGAATAGAACCAGTAGCTGGGGCGTCCCTCC
This sequence comes from Arachis stenosperma, assembly GCF_014773155.1. Classification (NCBI taxonomy): domain Eukaryota; kingdom Viridiplantae; phylum Streptophyta; class Magnoliopsida; order Fabales; family Fabaceae; genus Arachis; species Arachis stenosperma. Next base: position 110,153,346 of record NC_080378.1, read on the forward strand.
CTTCTACTGAGATCTCTGAGACTTTCCCAGACGAGCAACTCTTTGCCATCCAGGAAGCTCCATGGTTTGCAGATATTGCAAATTATAAAGCTGTGAGGTTCATACCCAAGGAGTACAGCAGTGTGCAAAGAAAGAAATTGCTTTCAGATGCCAAGTACTACCTCTGGGATGAACCATATCTCTTTAAGAGATGTGCTGACGGAGTGATCCGCAGATGTGTACCCAGAGAAGAAGCACAAAGGATCCTATGGCATTGCCATGGATCACAGTATGGAGGACATTTTGGAAATGAGCGAACAGCCACTAAAGTCCTCCAGTGTGGCTTCTACTGGCCTACTCTCTATAAAGATTCCCGAGAGTTTGTGCGTAACTGTGACAGTTGCCAAAGAGCTGGTAACCTGCCTCACGGATATGCCATGCCTCAACAAGGGATATTAGAGATAGAATTGTTTGATGTATGGGGAATTGACTTCATGGGTCCATTCCCACCATCATACTCAAACACTTACATTCTGGTGGCAGTGGACTATGTATCTAAGTGGGTAGAAGCAATTGCTACACCCACTAATGATACTAAGACCGTGCTTAAGTTCCTCCAGAAACACATCTTCAGCAGATTTGGTGTTCCCAGAGTACTAATCAGTGATGGGGGCACTCATTTCTGCAATAAACAGCTATACTCTGCTATGGTTAGATATGGAATCAGCCATAAAGTGGCAACTCCGTATCATCCACAGACAAATGGGCAAGCTGAAGTCTCTAATAGAGAGCTAAAAAGAATCCTAGAACGGACTGTGATAGCCCGGAGAAAGGATTGGGCAAAGAGCTTGGATGATGCTCTGTGGGCATACAGAACAGCATTCAAGACTCCTATAGGGACCTCTCCATACCAACTGGTGTATGGGAAGGCCTGTCATTTGCCTGTGGAACTGGAACATAAAGCCTACTGGGCGACCAGATTCCTAAACATGGATGCTCAGTTAGCTGGTGAAAAAAGATTGCTCCAGTTAAATGAGCTAGAGGAGTTCAGACTCAATGCCTTTGAAAATGCAAAAATCTATAAGGAAAAGGCAAAGAAGTGGCATGACAAGAAGTTGTCAACCAGAGTCTTTGAGCCAGGACAAAAAGTTCTGCTCTTTAACTCCCGGCTCAAATTGTTTCCAGGAAAACTCAAATCCCGATGGAGGGGTCCGTATGTGATCACAGGAGTGTCACCATATGGATATGTTGAGCTTCAGGATATTGATTCTGACAAAAAATTCATTGTTAATGGACAGAGAATCAAGCATTATCTTGAAAGCAATTTTGAGCAGGAATGCTCAAAACTGAGACTTGAGTGAGTCTCAGTAAAGGTCCAGCTAAAGACAGTAAAGAAGCGCTTGCTGGGAGGCAACCCAGTCATTAGGAGGTTATATGATTTGTTCTTACAGAGGCAAGTATCAAAAATGAAGGAATTCACAGAGTTACAGAAGGATTCAGCTCAAAAAGCAGAGAAAATGAGCTTACTGGCAAAAAAACGCCAGTAAGGGGCATTTTGGGCGTTAAACGCCAGAATGGGTATCATTCTGGGCGTTTAACGCCAGGAATGGTGCCATTTTGGGCGTTAAACGCCAGAATGGGCACCATTCTGGGCGTTTAACGCCAGGTGTGCAGCATCCTGGGCGTTCAGAAAAACGCCCAGTGATAAAGGATTTCTGGCGTTTAACGCCAGCCAGGGCACCTGGCTGGGCGTTAAACGCCCAAAAGGGCAACAATTGGGCGTTAAACGCCAGAATGGGTGCCATTCTGGGCGTTTAACGCCAGAAAGGTGGGGGGACCACAATTTCGTTTTCAACTCAAATTTTTTCAAACTTTCCTTTTATTACCCATACTCTTCTACATAAATGCACTTCAACCTTTCATCATTCACTTTCAAATCTTCACAAATCAAAACCATTCTTCAAATCTATCTCAAATTAATTCCAAATCCTCTTCAAAAACTCACCCTTTTCTCAAATCCTTTCCATATCTTCTCAAATTTTCTTTCAAATTCTTATTTTTTTTTCGAAATCCCTTCTCCCCCCCTTATAAGAACACGTTTGGACCCCTCATTGCCCACACCATTCGAATTTGCTCCTCTCTCTCTTCTTTCCTTTCTTTTGCTTGAGGACAAGCAAACCTCTAAGTTTGGTGTGCTTTTCCGTGATCACTAAGCCAAGATTCATCAATATCATGGCTCCTAAGGGAAAACAAACCAATTTAAGAGGCAAGAAAGAGAATATTCCAAAGAATCTTTGGAATCAAGAGAAGTTCTTAACCAAAGAACATGAAGACCATTATCACAAAATAATGGGTCTGAGGTCAGTGATCCCGGAAGTAAAATTTGATCTGAAAGAAGATGAATATCCGGGGATCCAAGAGCAAATTCGAAACAGAGGATGGGAAGTTCTAACCAATCCTGAGACAAAGGTTGGAAGGAACATGGTTCAGGAAATCTACTCAAATCTGTGGCTAACAGATAAGCAGAGAATGACTGGAACCGCTTACCATACCTACAGAACCATGGTCAGAGGGAAAGTTATGTACTTTCATCTGGACAAAATAAGAGAAATCTTCAAGTTGCCTCAACTGCAAGATGATCCTGACTCCTTTAATAGGAGAATGGTGAGAGCAGATAAAGGGTTGGATCAAGTTCTAGAGGACATATGCCTCCCTGGAACTAAGTGGATAACCAATTCTAAGGGTGTCCCTAACCAACTCAAGAGGGGAGACCTCAAACCAATTGCAAGAGGTTGGCTAGACTTTATTGGGCGTTCCATATTGCCCACTAGCAACCGTTCTGAGGTAACTATCAAGAGAGCAGTGATGATTCAGTGCATTATGCTTGGAAAAGAAGTGGAGGTGCATCATGTGATTGCTTGTGAGATCTACACAATTGCAAATAAGAATTCCACTGAAGCCAAACTGGCTTACCCAAGCTTGATATCCTTGCTCTGTAAAGAGGCTGGGGTAAAGATGGGAGTAGATGAATTCATACCCATTGAACACCCAATCACCAAGAAGTCAATGGAAGGACAAGTGCAAGACAACTCTATCAAAAGGAGGGCGCAGGAATTCCTTCCTGAATTCCCAAGAATTGACTACTGGACCAGCCTAGAAGCATCTATCACCAAGTTGCAAGAGACTATGGAGCAACTTAAGGAAGAACAGCAGAATCAGAACTGCATGCTCTGCAAATTGCTGAAGGAACAAGAGAAGCAGGGGCGTGAACTCCAAGAGATGAAACGCCAAAAGCTTTCCTCTCAAGCTGATGGAGCATCCACTTCTCAAAATCAAGGTTGTTGAGTCCTAACTCTGTGAAAACCTCTATCATTAGGAGCCTATGTTTTGCGTTTTTTGGTTTTGTTTTCTATTTCTAGTTTCATCTTATATTTATTTTTTGAGTCTTGTTCTTAATTCATAATTAATAAAATTTAAAGATTATGCCTTAAAGTTATGCATGCCCTATGAATCCATCACCTCTCTTAAATGAAAAAATGCTTTAATCACAAAAGAACAAGAAGTACAGGATTTTGAAATTCATCCTTGAAACTAGTTGAATTAGCTTGATGTGGTGACAATACTTTTTGTTTTCTGAATGAATGCTTGAACAGTGCATATGTCTTTTGAATTTGTTGTTTTGAGAATGTTAAAATTGTTGGCTCTTGAAAGAATGAGGAGAAAGAGAACTGTTATTGAGGATCTAAAAAATCATTAAATTGATTCTTGAAGCAAGAAAAAGCAAAAAAAAAAATTTCGAAAAAAAAAAGAAAAGAGAAGAAAAAGAAAAAGAAAGAAATAAAGTTGTGAACCAAGGCAAAAAGAGTGTGCTTAAGAACCTTGGACACCTCTAATTGGGGACTCTAGCAAAGCTGAGTCATAATCTAAAAAGGTTCACCCAATTATGTGTCTGTGGCATGTATGTATCCGGTGGTAATACTGGAAGACAGAGTGCTTTGGGCCACAGCCAAGACTCATACACTAGCTATGTTCAAGAATCATTATACTTAACTAGGAGAATCAATAACACTATCTGAGTTCTGAGTTCTCATAGATGCCAATCATTCTGGACTTCAAAGGATAGAGTGAGATGCCAAAACTGTTCGGAGGCAAAAAGCTACTAGTCCCGCTCATCTAATTGGAACTATGTTTCTTTGATAGTTTGGAGTCTATAGTATATTCTCTTCTTTTTATTCTATTTTGATTTTCAGTTGCTTGGGGACAAGCAACAATTTAAGTTTGGTGTTGTGATAAGCGGATAATTTGTACACTTTTTGGCATTGTTTTTAGTATGTTTTTAGTATCTTTTAGTTAGTTTTTAGTATATTTTTATTAGTTTTTAGTTAAAATTCACTTTTCTGGACTTTACTATGAGTTTGTGTATTTTTCTGTGATTTCAGGTATTTTCTGACTGAAATTGAAGGTTCTGAGCAGAAATCTGATTCAGAGACTGAAAAGGACTGCAGATGCTGTTGGATTCTGACATCCCTGCACTCGAAGTGGATTTTCTGGAGGTACCGAAGCCCAATTGGCGCGCTCTCAACGGCGTTAGAAAGTAGACATCCTGGGCTTTCCAGCAATATATAATAGTCTATACTTTGCCCAAGATTTGATGGCCCAAACCGGCGTGGCAAATCACCCTCAGGAATTCCAGCGTTAAACGCTGGAACTGGCATAAAACTTGGAGTTAAACGCCCAAACTGGCATAAAAGCTGGCATTTAACTCCAGAAAAGGTCTCTACACGAAAATGCTTCATTGCTCAGCCCAAGCACACACCAAGTGGGCCCGGAAGTGGATTTTTCTGTCATTTACTCATTTCTGTAAACCTTAGGATACTAGTTTACTATTAATAGGACCTTTTGACATTGTATCTGGACCTCATGACACTTTACACGTTTCTTTGTGTATTTTCCACGGCATGAGTCTCTAAACCCCATGGTTGGGGGTGAGGAGCTCTGCTATGTCTTGATGGATTAATGCAATTATTACTGTTTCTTATTCAATCATGCTTGCTTCCATTCTAAGATATCACTTGTTCTTAACCCGGATGAATGTGATGATCCGTGACACTCATCATATTCTCAATTATGAATGTGTGCCTGACAACCACCTCCGTTCTACCTTAGATTGAGTAGATATCTCTTGGATTCCTTAACCAGAATCTTCGTGGTATAAGCTAGAACTGATGGCGGCATTCAAGAGAATCCGGAAGGTCTAAACCTTGTCTGTGGTATTCTGAGTAGGATTCAATGACTGAATGACTGTGACGTGCTTCAAACTCCTAGCAGGCGGGGCGTTAGTGACAGACGCAAAAGAATCAATGGATTCTATTCCGGCTTGACCGAGAACCGACAGCTGATTAGCCATGCTGTGACAGAGCATAGGAACATTTTCACTGAGAGGATGGGAGGTAGCCACTGACAACGGTGAAACCCTACATACAGCTTGCCATGGAAGGAGCCTTGCGTGTTTGATGAAGAAGACAGTAGGAAAGCAGAGATTCAGAAGATGGAGCATCTCCAAAGCCTCAACCTATTCTCCATTACTGCAAAACAAGTACCTATTTCATGTTCTTTTGCTTTTCACAATCAATCCTGATAATTTCTGAGATCCTGACTAAGATTTACAAGATAACCATAGCTTGCTTCAAGCCGACAATCTCCGTGGGATCGACCCTTGCTCATGCAAGGTATTACTTGGACGACCCAGTGCACTTGCTGGTTAGTTGTGCGGGATTGCAAAAGTGTTATTGCAATTTCGTGCACCATGAAGCCCTTACATAAAGCCAGCCATGGAAAGGAGTAGGATTGATTGGATGAAGACAGCAGGAAAGCAGAGGTTCAGAGGAACGAACGCATCTCTATATGCTTATCTGAAATTCTCACCAATGAATTACATAAGTATCTCTATCTTTATTTTCTGTTTATTTATTATTAATATTCGAAAACTCCATAACTATTTGATATCTGCCTGACTGAGATTTACAAGATGACCATAGCTTGCTCCATACCAACAATCTCCGTGGGATCGACCCTTACTCACGTAAGGTTTTATTACTTGGACGACCCAGTGCACTTGTTGGTCAACTACACGGAGTTGTGACAAATATTGAATTAAGATTAATAATGTGCACCAAGTTATTGTTCACGTTGCCGGGGATTTGTTTGAGATCACAATTTTGTGTACCAGTGCTATTTATACTAAACTAGTTACTAAGGATTACAGAAAATAAGTAACTAAGTGCAGATAGTTGATGAGCGGATAATTTATACGCTTTTTGGCATTGTTTTTAGTATGTTTTTAGTATACTTTAGTTAGTTTTTGTTATATTTTTATTAGTTTTTAGTTAAAATTCACTTTTCTGGACTTTACTATGAGTTTGTGTGTTTTTCTGAGATTTCAGGTATTTTCCGACTGAAATTGAGGGTCCTGAGCAAAAATCTGATTCAGAGACTGAAAAGGACTGTAGATGCTGTTGGATTCTGACCTCTCTGCATTCGAAATGAATTTTCTGAAGCTACAGAAGCCCAATTGGCGCGCTCTCAACGGCGTTGGAAAGTAGACATCCTGGGCTTTCCAGAAATGTATAATAGTCCATACTTTACCCGAGATTTGATGGCCCAAACCGGCGTTGCAAATCAGCTTCAGAATTCCCGGCGTTTAACGCCGGAACTGGCACAAAAATTGGAGTTAAACGCCCAAACTGGCATAAAAGCTGGCATTTAACTCCAGAAAAAGTCTCTACACATGAAAGCTTCAATGCTCAGCCCAAGCACACACCAAGTGGACCCCGAAAGTGGAATTTTATGTCATTTACTCATTTTTGTATACCCTAGGTTACTAGTTCACTATTAATAGGACCTTTTGATATTGTATCTCTACCTCATGACACTTTACACGTTTCTCATTGTATCTTCTACGGCATGAGTCTCTAAACCCCATGGTTGGGGGTGAGGAGCTCTGTTGTGTCTTGATGGATTAATGCAATTACTACTGTTTTTCATTCAATCATGCTTGCTTCCATTCTAAGACATCTCTTGTTCCTAAACCTGATGAATGTGATGATCCGTGACACTCATCATCATTCTCAACTATGAACGTGTGCCCGATAACCACCTCCGTTCTACCTTAGATTGAGTAGATATCTCTTGGATTCCTTAATCAGAATCTTCGTGGTATAAGCTAGAATTGATGGCGGCATTCAAGAGAATCCGGAAGGTCTAAACCTTGTCTGTGGTATTCTGAGTAGGATTCAAGGATTGAATGACTGTGACGAGCTTCAAACTCCTGAGGGCTGGGCGTTAGTGACAGACGCAAAAGAATCACTGGATTCTATTCCAACCCGATTGAACCGACAGATGATTAGCCGTGCTGTGACAGAGCGCGTTGAACATTTTCACTGAGAGGATGGGAGGTAGCCATTGACAATAGTGAAACCCTACATACAGCTTGCCATGGAAGGAGTCTTGCGTGCTTGAAGAAGAAGACAGTAGGAAAGTAGAGATTCAGAAGATAGAGCATCTCCAAAACCTCAACCTGTTCTCCATTACTGCAAAACAAGTACTTAGTTCATGTTCTTTTACTTTTTACAATCAACCCTGATAATTATTGATATCCTGACTAAGAGTTACAAGATAACCATAGCTTGCTTCAAGCCGACAATCTCCGTGGGATCGACCCTTACTCACGTAAGGTATTACTTGGACGACCCAGTGCACTTGCTGGTTAGTTGTGCGGGATTGCAAAAGTGTGATTGCAATTTCGTGCACCAAGTTTTTGGCGCCGTTGCCGGGGATTGTTTCGAGTTTGGACAACTGACGGTCTATCTTGTTGCTTAGATTAGGACTGTTTTATTTTTGTTAGTTTAGAGTCTTTTATTTGAGTTTAGTTTCATATTTTAAGTTTGGTGTCAATTGCATGCTTTTGTTTTCTTTTGATTTTTTGAATTTGCATGTTCTTAGTTCTTTCTTGTTCTTTAAAAATTCTAAATTTGGTGTCTTCTTTGTGTTTCTCCTTTAAAATTTTCGAAAATTTGTGTTTGATTTTCTAAAAAAAATTTTAAGTTTGGTGTCATTTTGTTGTTTTTCTCTTTCCTCATTTAAAAAAATCAAATCTTTTTCAAAATAATTTTCAATCATATATTTTCAATTGCTAATTCCAAAATCTTTTTAATTAACTAATTGATTTAGTTTTCAATTTGCTTTGATTTTATTTTCTTTTAGTTTTCGAAATTTTACTTTATTTTCTTTTCCATTTATTTTATTTCATTATTTTCGGTCACTTTTAATAAAAAAAATACTTTACTTGTGAATCCATATCATATTCCCTTTCTCCATCATGGACCTATGTGGAATTGAACAGTCCAGAAGGACTCTGGGGTCATATGCTAACCCCATTACAGTTGCATATGGGAGTAGCATCTGTATACCTCCCATTAAAGCAAGCAGCTTTGAGCTAAATCCTCAACTCATTATCATGGTGCAGCAAAATTGCCAGTATTCCAGTCTTCCACAGGAAGAACCTACTGAGTTTCTGGCACAATTCTTACAAATTGCTGACACAGTACGTGATAAAGAGGTGGATCAGGATGTCTACAGACTATTACTATTTCCATTTGCTGTAAAAGATCAAGCTAAGAGGTGGTTGAATAACCAACCTACAGCAAGCATAAAGACATGGAAACAGTTATCAGACAAATTCCTGAATCAATTTTACCCTCCAAAAAGGATGACACAGCTAAGGCTGGACATCCAAGGCTTTAAACAAGAGGATAATGAATCCCTTTATAATGCCTGGGAGAGGTATAGAGGTATGCTAAGAAAATGCCCCTCTGAAATATTTTCAGAGTGGGTACAGTTAGACATCTTCTACTATGGGCTTACAGAAAAAGCTCGGATGTCTCTAGACCACTCAGCTGGTGGATCTATACATATGAGGAAGACGATTGAAGAGGCTCAAGAGCTTATAGATACTGTTGCTAGAAATCAATATTTGTACTCTAGCAATGAGTTCTCTACAAAAGAAGAAGTTATGGCAGTAGCCACTGATCCTAATCCTCAAGAACAGATGGTTGAGCTTAATCAGCAATTACACCTGATGACAAAACAGTTAGCAGAATTTAAAGAGATGCTCCAAGAAAATAAAATTGCTAACAAGAACATAGAATCACAGTTGAATCAGGCAAAACAGCAGTTATCTAAACAGATAACAGAAGAATGCTAAGCAGTTCAACTGAGGAGTGGGAAGACATTGAATAACACTGCTCAAAGTAGCAAGAAGCCAATAAAGGAACAATTGACAGAGGATAACCAAACCACTATCCAAAATCCCTCTGAGGATAGTAAGAGCCCAGAGAGGAATACTCTTGGCGTCCAAACGCCAGAAAGGGGGGAAAAGCTGGCGTTAAACGCCCATTCCCTGCCCAGTTCTGGCGTTCAAACGCCAGAAAAGGGGGAAAAGTTGGCGTTAAACGCCCATTTTTCACCCAATCCTGGCGTTCAAACGCCAATGGGGAATCAGACACCTGAGAGTGTTGATAGTAACCCCTCCAAAAAGGCTTCTCCAACCACCTCTGTAAGGAATAAACCTGCAGCAACTAAGGTTGAGGAATATAAAGCCAAGATGCCATATCCTCAGAAACTCTGCCAAGCGGAACAGGATAAGCAATTTGCCCGCTTTGCAGACTATCTAAGGACTCTTGAAATAAAGATTCCGTTTGCAGAGGCACTTGAGCAAATACCTTCTTATGCTAAGTTCATGAAAGAGATCTTAAGTCATAAGAAGGATTGGAGAGAAACTGAAAAAGTGTTTCTCACTGAAGAATGCAGTGCAGTCATTCTGAAAAGCTTACCAGAAAAGCTTCAAGATCCAGGAAGCTTTATGACCCTACAAGAAAAATACCCATTCAGCCACACTTTTTTTAGGCTACATTTGAAAAGCGTAGCCTATTCATAGAATAGGCTACGCTTTTCTCTATGTTGCCTTTTTATAAGAGAAAAGGATACACAAATGCAGCATCATTTAAAAAGCGTAGCCTTAGGTATTAAAGATATCACTTAAAAAGCGTAGCCGTAGGTTGATATCTATAGGTTCACTTTTCACATCAAAGGAGACGCTTTTAAAGTATAGCCTATTTGTTAAGTTTCGGGTGCATTTTAAAAGTGATGCCTAATGTCTCTAGAGCAAAAAACTTAAACACTTAGTAATTTTTTTCCTTGTTTTTCCTGAAAGCAAACTGATGATGAGTGATGACCTAACACTTAGTAAAACTTAGAAAATTAAACCCTTTTGAGTCTCAGTCACCTTCATCCTCTCACTCACGCTCCATAGCTCACCCTCGATAGCTCAGTCACCCTCCATAGCTCACCGTCGTCGCCCCCCACTCACGCTCGCCATTGACCCTCTCACTCTCGGTCTCGCCATTCACCCTCTCACTCTCGCCATTGACCGCCTCACTACAAGCGGAAGCCCTCTCACTCTCGCCATTGAGAGTCGTCGCCTCCCACTCACGAGTCACCTGCACTACTCTACACATTGACCGTCGTCATCTCCTCTTCGCCGTCGCTTGCACTGATCGTCGCTGTGTGGCCCTCACCATCGTCGTTGTGCCACCCTTCACCATCGTCGCTGCGCCGCGCTCACCATCGTCATCTCCGTGCTTCTCGTCATCGTCTTCGCTGTGCTCACATCATTGAATAGGTATGTATTGATTTCTATTTGCTTCTGAAATTGATCAGTGGCTTAGGGTTCCTATTTTAGGGGTTTTAATTTGGGGCTTTTAATCTCTGAAATATGGGTCTGTGAACTGTAATTTGGTAACATGCATGCTGTTATTCATGAAGATGTGTGGTATTTTAGGGTTTGTGAACTGTGATTTAATATACAGTTTGTGTATTTTCTGTGTATTTTTGTTTCTGAGACTGAATCCAAATGCAGCGTTAGTAAGCTTTTGTTTCTGTGATTTCTCAATGAATAAGTTGGCTTTCGTTTCTCTATTTTCAGCTTCCTGTTTTCAGCTTCCTGTTTCTAACAGAGTTGTTGCAGTTTGAATTGTTTCTTGGTTAGCCAGAAACAGAAATGGTGTGAAGAATGTAAAGAATGAAAAGAAGACAAGGAGTAGAGAAGAAGTAGAAGAGGAAGAAGAAAGGTGAGGTGAATTGTAAATTGAATTGAAAGAAAGAAATCTGATTAATACAGAACATAGTATAAGAAATTAATAATATTAATAATATAAAAACAATTCCTGTTTTTATTAGAAGTGATACAAAGAGTTTGTGGACTTTGTTAAAGAAATTTTATGATTCGTTGCTAGTTTTATGGTGTCCTCATCAGATTTTTAGTATTGCATTAGATTCTTTCTTGTGCAGTTGTGCCAATTGTAGATCATCTAGAGATTCGTAACGCGATAAAGTAAGGGGTTAATCATTGTTAAATTTGTAATTTCTATCCTGTGTGAGTCTCACTACTTAGGCTATCACTTTTTTATTTTACTAACTTCCTCACTTTAGAAGAGCTTGATCCTGAGTTTTATTATGTATTGTTAGTTTGTGTTCAATAATATTAGAGTTGGTTGATTAGCCACTTAGTTCTCTTTATATTAGGTGTTGGTTTTGGTTGTTGTGAATTAATAAGAAAATATGAAGAAAAAAAGACTTATTTGTTCAACAATATTTTGGAACACTCTTGGAATGTATTATTTGTGTTAATACTTGCTTGTTGCTACTCTATGGATTCCGAAATTCTATCACTTTTGGATTTTGGTATACCTGTGACTCAATGTATATGGATATAGAGGGAATACTATACTTATGACAATGAGTTTTTGATTAATTTTGATTGCTCTTTGGTGTCAGAGCATGCTTGGCATTGTGGTTAAACTAATTTTTGGTTAGATTTTGCAATAATTTCTGTCATTTCTGTTTTAACATCACTTATTTCCATGTTTTCATTATCTAGTTCGTAGTCATGATGTTTTCTAATTCAGTGCTAGTGTTGATGCACTAAGTTGCAATGACTTCCCATCAGGCACTAATGGTATTTACTTGTTTTGTAAAATTCACCATAAATCTTTTTCTTTTCTGAATATATTGTTTGTGCAGCGTGTGCTGTATGTTGACATTGATGTTCACCACGGTGATGGCGTTGAAGAGGCCTTTTACACTACTGATAGAGTGATGACAGTGTCTTTCCATAAGTATGACTCTAAGTTTTTGTACTTGATTAAATGTTTCTCTTTGATCCTTTATTTTTTTTCTTTTAAACTGTTAGTGCAGTAATTGGCTTTCTTTTAATAATATACTGACATAGAGTTGTCTTACTTCATTTTTAATAATATACTTTTGTAATTCAGTTCTCATTAAAATATCATTTTTCAGTTTTCTTCTTTTTTACTTCTTTCACTTTTTGGTTTTGTTCAAACACTCAGCTCATAACTTTTTGTTGTGCAAGATTCATTAAAACTATGTCATAGTATTAGTAGTTTAAGGTTCTAATCTATAAATGGCTGAATCTGCAAATAATTCACCATCCTCTTCAATCAAAAATATTTTCAACTCAGATCTTAATCAAATTACAACAAATTCAAGATTGTTAAATCAAATTTTCTCTCCCTCAACTCTGCACCTTGCCCTCCTTACTAGATTTGATGAAAGAAGTGGCGAGTTTAATTGTATTCCTATGTGATCCCAATTCAAATCAAATTATGGATAGAAGTTCAATGTCTGAGGCTCTGAGCCTCCTTTTGATGTATAGTGATCCATTAAGTGAGCCACAGTGCATTCAGATAATTCAAAGTATAATTCATTATTATAATTTTTTAAATTATTTAAGGCCAATATGTATATTACATTCTCATATTATGTACAAAGTTCACTTTAGGAAACACTTACATTCAACTTTACTATTTGACTGTTTCTCCATTTGAGTTGCCAATAGATTTTCGCATCTGTGTAGCAAATGAACTTTTCCTGTTTTCAACAAATATGAACTTAAGTAAGAACACTAAAGTTCTACTGAACATGAATGAGTTTTCTTTAAGGCTGCGTCTAATATTAAATTAAGTCTGTGTATTATATATTGAGATTAAATTAAGTCTATGTATTATATTATTATATTTGATATAAAATATATAGAATTCAGTTATGTTTTGGTATTTTATTTGGTTCAAAATAAATATGAATAAGAAATAAGAATATTTATTAAAATATATTTAGTTAAATAAAAAAATATCAAATTTTTAGTTTCTGTTTTTAGAAATTTTAGTTCTTTGTGTTCTCATTTTTTTGAGGTATTGAAATTTTGTATGTCGAAACTAAAATTTTAGTTTTAATTTCTGGCCATCAAACATAATATTAAATTTTAATTTCCTAATTTTAGTTTTAGTATCTAAAAACAAATACTATCTTAAGAAATTACTTGAATCTTCTATAGAAGAGTATTATTTGGACATGGTAAAAAAAGGTGTGCTATCAACTACTTATAAGATTTAATCATTCAATTTTTTTTAATTATTGTTTTGCATTTTAAAATTTGTCTAAAATTTTTTTAATCATTCAAAAATTTATCCTTTACAAGGCCTCATATATCCTTCTCCATTTGCATTTGAAGTCAATTCATGCATAAGCATTTGCTTACTCATTGGAAAGCTGTTAAAATAGTCTCGAGATACTTGAGTGGAATGAAAGAACATGGCTTTGGCTTTTACAACAACATAGACTTCAGAATCTATGGTTTTTTTATTCTAATTGGACGTGTGACTTAGAGGATCGATTATCAATTTTAGAATTCTGTGTTTTTCGCTCTAATATAGTCTCTTGGTCTTGTAGAAAACTACACGTAGTAAGTAGATAATCGACTGAGGTAGAATTCAGAAGCTTGGCCTCTTATGAAGCTAAAATTGTATGGATTAAAAACTAGCTGATGGAGCTAGGAGTGAATTTTTAGACTGCACCTATGATATTGAAATGATCTTTTCTGATTCAAATGCAGTTACCATCCAATTCCCATTGTGTTTTCTCAAGCAAAGGGAGTTGCTGTGTGGGATCCAGAGGGAAACAAATATCTTGATTTCTTATTTGCTTATTCTGCTGTTAATCAGGTAACATGCTTGTAGATCTCAAATTTTGATTCGGAAATGGTGCCCAAATGAGTTATAGAAGTTAATTTCTAATTATTAAAGTGCCTGTCTTTTCCTTAGGGACATTGTTATCCTAAAATTCTGAAAGCCTTAACAGTAGTCATATCTTAATGTTCTACATTTTCCAAGGTTATGGGGTTGAAGTAAACTTGGACACATGGAGGCCCAACAGCAAAAACAAGAGGCCAAACAGCAAAAACAAGACGAAGAGATTCATGGGTTGCGAAATATGATCAAGTTATTACTGCAGCGATCGGAACCTGGAATGAGGCCAGAAGAACTAGAAGCTTTATTACAAGATGCCCAACAGTCTCCTATTGATGCGAATAGCGGCCATGGATCAACACATTTTCCGAACTTAGATGTGGTATGTCCTTATCTATTCCTTGTTTCATAGTTTTTTACTTGCATTTACATTAATTGCTATGGCTGAAAATGTTTGTTGGCTTTATTAACAATGAAGTTGTATTGCTATGGGTGAAACTTGTATTCTGAAGTGGTATAGCCATGTTATTTTTTTAGTATATGCTTTCTTGGTTTACTATGACTACGTGTTCCATTTAATTTTTATAATTACGAATGTCATTATGAATATTTCTTTAACTACTTTTCTATATAATTATGCAGGGTAACAATGAAGATTAAGCAATGAAGATAAAGCTGACTACTATTGTGGTTTATTGGCTAAGATAGAATGCTACTTAGAATCTTTACATGTATGGTTGACTAATGATTTTTATTAGAAGATACTTTTATTGGCTAAGTGATATTATGCTTTTCATATGGCTATGCTTACTTTAGTTTGAGCATTCTAGTACTTTTGGATAATGTTATAAATATATTTTGGTTAGAGACAATTTTTATTATATAAAGTAATTATTTAGTATAATTATGTCTTTATTTTTATTTTGTAATATTTAATTACTTTATACATATAATCATATTAACTATTATGTTGTATTAATAATTATTAGATAATTATATATATATATATATACACAGAAAAAAAAAAAAAGAGGGACCTAAGGCTACGCTTATATAGAGTAGCTATAGTATACGAAAAAAAAAAGGGGACCTAAGGCTACGCTTATATACAGTAGCTATAGTATACGGAAAAAAAAAAGAGGGACCTAAGGCTACGCTTATAAAAAGTAGCTATAGTATCCACTGTGGCTACGCTTTACAAGTGATGCAGTAGTGTTAAAAAGCGTAGCCTATTCTGGAAGAACGAAAGCTGAAAAGCGTAGCCTTTGGTCACGGAGAGCATCACTTGAAAAGCGTAGCCTATTCCTAAACGCCAAAAGCGTAGCCCTTGGTGCAGAAAAGCGTAGCCTTTGAGAATAGGCAACGGCCGAATAGGAATCACCCTGAAAAGCGTAGCCGTAGCCTAAAAAGCGTAGCCGTAGCCTAAGGCATCATTTTTTTTCACTTTTGGCTACACTTTTCAAGTGTACCTGAATGGGTGTTTTTCTTGTAGTGTGATACCATGCACATTAGAAGGTTCTTGCACCAAGACAGTCCTGTGTGACCTTGGAGCAAGTATCAATCTAATACCTGCATCCACTATCAGAAAGCTTGGGTTGACTGAAGAAGTCAAACCAACCCGGATATGCCTTTAACTAGCTGATGGCTCCATTAAATATCCATCAGGCATAATTGAGGACATGATTGTCAAGGTTGGGCCATTCGCCTTTCCAACTGACTTTGTAGTGCTGGAAATGGAGGAGAACAAGAGTGCAACTCTCATTCTAGGGAGACCTTTCCTAGCAACTGGACGAACTCTCATTGATGTACAAAAAGGGGAAGTAACCCTGAGAGTCAATGAGGATGAGTTCAAGTTGAATGCTGTAAAAGCTATGCAGCATCTAGACACACCAAATGACTGCATGGGCGCTGACATTATTGACTCTTTGGTGGAAGAGATCAATATGACTGAAAGTCTAGAATCAGAGCTAGAGGACATCTTCAAGGATGTTCAGCCTGATCAGGAAGAACCAGAGGAAATAAAAGAATTTTTGAAAATTCTCAGGAGGAGGATAAGTCTCCCAAACCTGAGCTCAAACCTTTACCACCATCCCTGAAGTATGCATTTCTGGGAGAGAGTGACACTTTTCCAGTGATCATAAGCTCTGCTTTAAATCCACAAGAAGAGGAACCACTGATTCAAGTGCTAAGGACACACAAGACAGCTCTTGGGTGGTCCATAAGTGATCTTAAGGGAATTAGCCCAGCAAGATTCTATTGGAGGATAATGCCAAACCAGTGGTTCAACCACAAAGGTGGCTAAATCCAGCCATGAAGGAGGTGGTGCAGAAAGAGGTCACTAAATTACTAGAGGCTGTGATTATTTATCCTATTTCTGATAGCCCCTGGGTGAGCCCTGTCCAAGTTATCCCCAAGAAGGGAGGCATGACAGAAGTTCATAATGAAAAAAATGAACTGGTTCCTACAAGAACAGTCACAGGGTGGCATATGTGTATTGACTACAGAAGGCTCAATACAGCCACCAGAAATGATCATTTTCCTTTACCATTCATAGACCAAATGCTAGAAAGACTAGCTGGTCATGATTATTACTGCTTTTTGGATGGTTATTCAGGTTACAACCAAATTGCAGTAGATCCTCAAAACCAAGAGAAAACAGCATTCACTTGCCCTTCTGGCGTGTTTGCCTACAGGAGGATGCCTTTTGGTCTGTGTAATGCTCCTGCAACCTTTCAGAGATGCATGCTATCCATATTCTCTGATATGGTGGAGAAATTCCTGGAAGTCTTCATGGATGACTTCTCAGTATATGGAGACTCATTCAGCTCCTGTCTTAACCACCTAGCACTTGTCCTGAAAAGGTGCCAAGAGACTAACCTAGTTTTAAACTGGGAAAAATGTCACTTTATGGTGACTGAAGGAATTGTCCTTGGACACAAAATTTTAAGCAAGAGAATAGAGGTTGATAAGGCAAAGGTAGAGGTAATTGAAAAATTACCACCACCTGCCAATATCAAGGCAATCAGAAGCTTTCTGGGGCATGCAGGATTCTACAGAAGGTTTATAAAGGATTTTTCAAAAATTGCAAAACCTCTGAGCAACCTGCTAGCTGCTGACACACCATGTGTGTTTGACACACAGTGTCTGTAGGCATTTGAGACCCTGAAAGCCAAGCTGGTCACAGCACCAGTCATCTCTGCACCAGACTGGACATTACCATTTGAACTAATGTGTGATGCCAGTGACCATGCCATCGGTGCAGTGTTGGGACAGAGGCATAACAAGCTTCTGCACGTCATTTATTATGCCAGCCGTGTTCTAAATGATGCACAGAAGAATTACACAACCACAGAAAAAGAGTTACTCGCAGTGGTCTATGCCATTGACAAGTTTAGATCCTATCTAGTAGGATAAAAGGTGATTGTGTACACTGACCACGCTGCTCTTAAGTACTTACTCACAAAGCAGGATTCAAAACCCAGGCTCATAAGATGGGTGTTGCTTCTGCAAGAGTTTGATATAGAAATAAGAGACAAAAAAGGGACAGAGAACCAAGTAGCAGATCATATGTCCCGAATAGAACCAGTAGCTGGGGCGTCCCTCCCTTCTACTGAGATCTTTGAGACTTTCCCAGATGAGCAACTCTTTGCCATTCAGAAAGCTCCATGGTTTACAGATATTGCAAATTATAAAGCTGTGAGGTTCATACCCCAGGAGTACAGCAGGGTGCAAAGAAAGAAATTAATTTCAGATGCCAAGTACTACCTATGGGATGAGCCATATCTCTTTAAGAGATGTGCAGACGGAATGATCTGCAGATGTGTACCCAGAGAAGAAGCACAAAGGATCCTGTGGCATTGCCATGGATCACAGTATGGGGGACATTTCGGAAGTGAGCGAACAGCCACTAAGGTCTTCCAATGTGGCTTCTACTAGCCTACTCTCTATAGAGATGCCCGGGAGTTTGTGCGTAACTGTGACAGTTGCCAGAGAGCTGGTAACTTGCCTCATGGATACGCCATGCCTCAACAAGGGATCCTAGAGATTGAATTGTTTGATGTATGGGGCATTGACTTTATGGGTCCATTCCCACCATCATACTCAAACACTTACATTCTGGTGGCAGTAGACTATGTATCTAAATGGGTAGAAGCAATTGCTACACCCACTAATGATACTAAGACCGTGCTGAAATTCCTCCAGAAACACATCTTCAGCAGGTTTGGTGTTCCCAGAGTACTAATCAGTGATGGGGGCACTCATTTCTGCAATAAACAGTTGTACTCTGCTATGGTCTGATATGGAATTAGCCACAAAGTGGCAACCCCATATCATCCACAGACAAATGGGCAAGCTGAAGTCTCTAACAGAGAGCTAAAAAGAATCCTAGAACGGACTGTAATTTCCCGTAGAAAGGATTGGGCAAAGAGCTTGGATGATGCTCTGTGGGCATACAGAACAGCATTCAAGACTCCAATAGGAACCTCTCCATACCAACTTGTGTATGGCAAGGCCTGTCATCTGCCCGTGGAACTGGAACATAAAGCCTACTGGGCAACCAGATTCCTAAACCTGGATGCTAAGTTAGCTGGTGAAAAAAGATTGCTCCAGCTAAATGAGCTAGATGAATTCAGACTCAGTGCCTTTGAAAATGCAAAAATTTATAAGGAAAAGGCAAAGAAGTGGCATGACAAGAAGTTGTCATCCAGAGTCTTTGAGCCAGGCCAAAAAGTTTTGCTCTTCAACTCTAGGCTCAGACTGTTCCCAGGAAAACTTAAATCCCGCTGGAGGGGTCCGTATGTGATTACAGGAGTATCACCATATGGATATGTTGAGCTTCAGGATACTGATTCTGACAAAAAGTTCATTGTTAATGGACAGAGGATCAAGCATTATCTTGAAAGCAATTTTGAGCAGGAATGCTCAAAACTGAGGCTTGAATGATTCTCAATGAAGGTCCAGCTAAAGACAATAAAGAAGCGCTTGCTGGGAGGCAACCCAGTCATTAGCAGGTTATCTGTTTTGTTTAATCAAAGTTTGATACATATTCTCAAAAAGCAATTATCAAAATTGAAGGAATTCACAGAGTTACAGAAGAATTCAGTGCAAAAAGCAGAGAAAAAGAGCTTGCTGGCAAAAAAATGCCAGTAAGGGGTACTTTGGGCGTTAAACGCCAGAATGGGCACCATTCTAGGCGTTTAACGCCAGATGTGCAGCATCATGGACCTAAGTAGAATTGAACAGTCCAGAAGGACTCTGGGGTCATATGCTAACCCCATTACAGCTGCATATGGGAGTAGCATCTGTATACCTCCCATTAAAGCAAGCAGCTTTGAGCTAAATCCTCAACTCATTATCATGGTGCAGTAAAATTGCCAGTATTCCGGTCTTCCACAGGAAGAACCTACTGAGTTTCTGGCATAATTCTTACAAATTGCTGACACAATACGTGATAAAGAGGTGGATCAGGATGTCTACAGACTATTATTGTTTCCATTTGCTGTAAAAAATCAAGCTAAGAGGTGGTTGAATAACCAACCTACAGCAAGCATAAAGACATGGAAACAGTTATCAGACAAATTCCTGAATCAATTATACCCTCCAAAAAGAATGACACAGCTAAGGCTGGACATCCAAGGCTTTAAACAAGAGGATAATGAATCCCTTTATAATGCCTGGGAGAGGTATAGAGGTATGCTAAGAAAATGCCCCTCTGAAATGTTTTCAGAGTGGGTACAGTTAGACATCTTCTACTATGGGCTTACAGAAAAAGCTCAGATGTCTCTAGACCACTCAGCTGGTGGATCTATACATATGAGGAAGACAATTGAAGAGGCTCAAGAGCTTATAGATACTGTTGCTAGAAATCAACATTTGTACTCTAGCAATGAGTTCTCTACAAAATAAGAAGTTATGGCAGTAGCCACTGATCCTAATCCTCAAGAACAGATGGTTGAGCTTAATCAGCAATTACACCTGATGACAAAACAGTTAGCAGAATTTAAAGAGATGCCCCAAGAAACTAAAATTGCTAACAAGAACATAGAATCACAGTTGAATCAGGCAAAACAGCAGTTATCTAAACAGATAACAGAAGAATGCCAAGCAGTTCAACTGAGGAGTGGGAAGACATTGAATAACATTGCTCAAAGTAGCAAAAAGCCAATAAAGGAACAATTGACAGAGGATAACCAAACCACTGTCCAAAATCCCTCTGAGGACAATAAGAGCCCAGAGAGAAATACTCTTGGCGTCCAAACACTAGAAAAGGGGGAGAAGCTGGCGTTAAACGCCCATTCCCTGCCCAGTTCTGGCGTTCAAACGCCAGAAAATGGGGAAAAGTTGGCGTTAAACGCCCATTCTTCACCCAATCCTGGCGTTCAAATGCCAATGGGGAATCAGACACCTGAGAGTGCTGATAGTAACCCCTCTAAAAAGGCTTCTCCAACCACCTCTGTAAGGAATAAACCTGCAGCAACTAAGGTTGAAGAATATAAAGCCAAGATGCCTTATCCTCAGAAACTCCACCAAGCGGAACAGGATAAGCAATTTGTCCGCTTTGCAGACTATCTAAGGACTCTTGAAATAAAGATTCCGTTTGCAGAGGCACTTGAGCAAATACCTTCTTATGCTAAGTTCATGAAAGAGATCTTAAGTCATAAGAAGGATTGGAGAGAAACTGAAAAAGTGTTTCTCACTGAAGAATGCAGTGCAGTCATTCTGAAAAGCTTACCAGAAAAGCTTCAAGATCCAGGAAGCTTTATGATACCATGCACATTAAAAGGTACTTGCACCAAGACAGCCCTGTGTGACCTTGGAGCAAGTATCAATCTAATATCTGCATCTACTATCAGAAAGCTTGGCTTGACTGAAGAGGTCAAACCAACCCGGATATGTCTTCAACTTGCTGATGGCTCCATTAAATACCCATCAGACATAATTGAGGACATGATTGTCAAGGTTGGGCCATTCGCCTTTCCCACTGACTTTGTAGTGCTGGAAATGGAGGAGCACAAGAGTGCAACCCTCATTCTAGGAAGACCCTTCCTAGCAACTGGACGAACTCTCGTTGATGTCCAAAAAGGGGAAGTAACCCTGAGAGTCAATGAGGATGAGTTCAAGTTAAATGTTGTCAAAGCTATGCAGCATCTAGACACATCAAATGACTGCATGAGCGTTGATATTATTGACTCCTTGGTGGAGGAGGTCAATATGACTGAAAGTCTCGAATCAGAGCTAGATGACATCTTTAAATATGTTCAGCCTGATCTGGAGGAACTAAAGGAAATAAAAGAAATTCTGAAAATTTCTCAGAAAGAAGATAAGCCTCCTAAACCCGAGCTCAAGCCACTACCACTATCCCTGAAATATGCATTTCTGGGAGAAGGTGACACTTTTCCAGTGATCATAAGCTCTGCTTTAAATCCACATGAAGAGGAAGCACTAATTCAAGTGCTAAGGACACACAAGATAGCTCTTGGGTGGTCCATAAGTGATCTTAAGGGCATTAGCCCAGCAAGATGCATGCACAAGATCCTATTGGAGGATGATGCTAAGCCAGTGATTTAACCACAAAGGCGGCTAAATCCAGCCATGAAGGAGGTGGTGCAGAAAGAGGTCACTAAGTTACTAGAGGCTGGGATTATTTATCCTATTTCTGATAGCCCCTGGGTGAGCCATGTCCACGTTGTCCCCAAGAAGGGAGGCATGACAGTGGTTCATAATGAAAAGAATGAATTGGTTCCTACAAGAACAGTTACAGGGTGGCGCATGTGTATTGACTACAGAAGGCTAAATACAGCCACTAGAAAGGATCATTTTCCTTTACCATTCATAGACCAGATGCTAGAGAGATTAGCAGGTCATGAATACTAGTGCTTTTTGGATGGCTATTCAGGTTACAACCAAATTGTAGTAGATCCTCAGGACCAAGAGAAAATAGCATTCATATGTCCTTCTGGAGTATTTGCCTACAGAAGGATGTCTTTTGGTCTGTGCAATGCACCTGCAACCTTTCAGAGGTGCATGCTCTCTATCTTCTCTGATATGGTAGAGAAATTTTTGGAAGTCTTCATGGATGACTTCTCAGTATTTGGAGACTCATTCAGCTCCTGCCTTAACCATCTAGCACTTGTTCTGAAAAGATGCCAAGAGACCAACCTAGTTTTAAACTGGGAAAAATGTCACTTTATGGTGACTGAAGGGATTGTCCTTGGGCATAAAATTTCAAACAAGGGAATAGAGGTGGATCAAGCTAAAGTTGAAGTAATTGAAAAATTACCACCACCTACCAATGTTAAGGCAATCAGAAGCTTTCTGGGGCATGCAGGATTCTACAGAAGGTTTATAAAGGACTTTTCAAAAATTGCAAAACCTCTAAGTAATCTGCTAGTTGCTGACACGCCATTTATCTTTGATAAGGAGTGTCTGTAGGCGTTTGAGACTCTGAAAGCTAAGCTGGTCACAGCACCAGTGATATCTGCACCAGACTGGACATTACCATTTGAACTAATGTGTGATGCCAGTGACCATGCCATTGGTGCAGTATTAGGACAAAGGCATGGTCAGCTTCTGCACGTCATTTATTATGGCAGCCGTATTCTAAATGATGCACAGAAGAACTACACAACCACAGAAAAGGAGTTACTTACAGTGGTTTATGCCATTGACAAGTTCAGATCTTATTTAGTAGGATCAAAAGTGATTGTGTACACTGACCATGCTGCTCTTAAATATCTACTCACAAAGCAAGATTCAAAACCCAGGCTCATAAGATGGGTGTTGCTTCTGCAAGAGTTTGATATAGAAATAAGAGACAGAAAAGGGACAGAGAATCAAGTAGCTGATCACCTGTCCCGGATAGAACCAGTAGCAGGAGCATCCCTCCCTCCTACTGAGATCTCTGAAACCTTTCCGGATGAGCAATTGTTTGCTATTCAGGAAGCTCCATGGCTTGCAGACAGTGTAAACTGTAAGACTTAAGGTTCTCCTTCTGTAACCATGGAGAGGAAGCATGAAGAGCTTCTCTCAAAACAGAGTCAAACAGAGCCCCCACAGTCAAACTCTAAGTTTGGTGTTGGGAGGCCACAACCAACTTCTAAGTTTGGTGTTGAACCCCCACATTCAAACTCTAAGTTTAGTGTTGGGAGGGTCCAACATGGCTCTGAGTATTTGTGAGGCTCCTTGGGAGCCCACTGTCAAGCTACTGACGTTAAAGAAGCACTTGTTGGGAGGCAACCCAATGATATATTTATCTATTTCTTTTGTTATTTTATGTTTTCTGTAGGTTGATAATCATGGGAAGTCACAAAATCAATTGAAAAAGCAAAAACAGAAAGAAAAATAGCACACCCTGGAGGAAAACCTTGCTGGCGTTTAAACGCCAGTAAGGGCAGCAAATGGGCGTTTAACGCCCAGTCTGGCACCATTCTGGGCGTTTATCGCCAGAAAGGTGCACCAGACTGGCGTTAAACACCAGGAAAGGGCAAGAAGCTGGCGTTAAACGCCAGAAATGGGCACCAGCCCGGCGTTTAACGCCAGAATTGGCATAAAGAGCATTTTTTGCTCGCCACTTAGTGCAGGGATGAATTATCCTTGACACCTCAGGATCTGTGGACCCCACAGGATCCCCACCTACCCCACCACTCT
The DNA here is from genome assembly GCF_014773155.1 of Arachis stenosperma. Lineage (NCBI taxonomy): Eukaryota > Viridiplantae > Streptophyta > Magnoliopsida > Fabales > Fabaceae > Arachis > Arachis stenosperma. The sequence continues at coordinate 110,177,132 of NC_080378.1, forward strand.
CTCTTTTCTTCACCCACTCACCAATCACCTCAATACCTCCTCCCCAAAACCATCATACAACCCACCTACACCCAACCACTCATATTCAAACCATCACTCTTTCCTTTTCCCACATCATAACCACCTAAAACTCCCCTTGGCCATACCATTCACACCTCTCCATCTCATCTATTTTCTTCTTCTTCTACTCCCTCTTCTCTTCTTTTGCTCGAGGACGAGCAAACCTTCTAAGTTTGGTGTGGTAAAAGCGTTGCTTTTTGTTTTTCCATAACCATGTATGACACTTAAGGCCAGAGAAACCTCTAGAAAGAGGAAAGGGAAGGCAAAAGCTTTCACCTCTGAGTCTGGAAGATGGAGAGATTCATCTCAAAAGCTCATCACTAAGAAAAGGATGGAGCAAATAAGAGCATGAGGAAATTCCTCATCATGAAATCCCTGAGATGCCTCAAGGGATGCACTTCCCTCCACAAAACTATTGGGAGCAAATCAACACCTCCCTAGGAGAATTAAGCTCTAACATGGGACAACTAAGGATGGAGCACCAAGAGCATTCCATCATCCACCATGAGATTAGAAAAAGATCAAAAAGCTATAAGGGAAGAGCAACAAAGACAAGGAAGAGACATAGAGGAGCTCAAAAGCACTCCATAAGATTTTCAAGAGGAAGAGCAAGCCGCCATCAATAAGGTGGACCCGTTCTTTAATTTCCTTGTTCTTTATTTTCTGTTTTTCGAATTTTTATGCTTTATATTTATCTATGTTTGTGTCTTTATTACATGATCATTAGTGTCTTAGTGTCTATGCCTTAAAGTTATAAATGTCCTATGAATCCATCACCTTTCTTAAAAGAAAAATGTTTTTATTACAAAAGAACAAGAAGTACAGGATTTCGAATTCATCTTTGAAACTAGTTGAACTAGTTTGATGTGGTGACAATACTTTTTGTTTTCTGAATGAATGCTTGAACAGTGCATATGTCTTTTGAATTTGTTGTTTTAAGAATGTTAAAATTGTTGGCTCTTGAAAGAATGATGGAAAAGGAGAAATGTTATTGAGGATCTGAAAAATCATCAAATTGATTCTTGAAGCAAAAAAAAAGAAGAAAAAAAAGGGAAAAAACAAGCAGAAAAAGCCAATAGCCCTTTAAACCAAAAGGCAAGGGTAAAAATAAAAAGGATCCAAGGCTTTGAGCATCAGTGGATAGGAGGGCCTACAAGAATAATACCCTGGCCTAAGCGGCTAAACCAAGCTGTCCTTAACCATGTGCTTGTGGCGTGAAGGTGTCAAGTGAAAACTTGAGACTAAGCGGTTAAATTCGTGATCCAAAGCAAAAAGAGTGTGCTTAAGAACCCTGGACACCTCTAATTGGGGACTCTAGCAAACCTGAGTCACAATCTGAAAAGGTTCACCCAGTTATGTGTTTGTGGCATGTATGTATCCGGTGGTAATACTGGAAGACAGAGTGCTTTGGGCCACAGCCAAGACTCATAAAGTAGCTGTGTTCAAGAATCAACATACTTAACTAGGGTAATCAATAACACTATCTGAATTCCGAGTTCCTATAGATGCCAATCATTCTGAACCTCAAAGGATAAAGCGAGATGCCAAAACTGTTTAGAGGCAAAAGGCTACAAGTCCCGCTCATCTAATTGGAGCTAAGTTTCATTGATAGTTTGGAGTTTATAGTATATTCTCTTCTTTTTATCCTATTTGATTTTTAGTTGCTTGGGGACAAGCAAAAATTTAAGTTTGGTGTTGTGATGAGCGGATAATTTATACGCTTTTTGGCATTGTTTTTAGTATGTTTTCAGTAGATTTTAGTTGGTTTTTAGTACATTTTTATTAGTTTTTAGTTAAAATTCACTTTTCTGGGCTTTACTATGAGTTTTTGTGTTTTTCTGTGATTTCAGGTATTTTCTGGCTGAAATTGAGGGACCTGAGCAAAAATCTAATTCAGAGGCTGAAAAGGACTGCAGATGCTGTTGGATTCTGACCTCCCTGCACTCGAAATAGATTTTCTGGAGCTACAGATGCCCAATTGGCGCGCTCTCAACGGCGTTGGAAAGTAGACATCCTGGCTTTCCAGCAATGTAGAATAGTCCATACTTTGCCCGATATTTGATGGCCTAAACCGACGTTGCAAATCAGCTTTGGAATTCCCTGCGTTTAACGGTATTCTGAGTAGGATTCAAGGATTGAATGACTGTGACGAACTTCAAACTCCTGAGGGCTGGGCGTTAGTGACAGACGCAAAAGAATCACTGGATTCTATTCCAACCCGATTGAAAACCGACAGATGATTAGCCGTGCTGTGACAGAGCGCGTTGAACATTTTCACTGAGAGGATGGGAGGTAGCCATTGACAACAGTGAAACCCTACATACAGCTTGCCATGGAAGGAGTCTTGCGTGCTTGAAGAAGAAGACAGTAGGAAAGTAGAGATTCAGAAGATAGAGCATCTCCAAAACCTCAACCTGTTCTCCATTACTTCAAAACAAGTACTTAGTTCATGTTCTTTTACTTTTTACAATCAACCCTGATAATTATTGATATCCTGACTAAGAGTTACAAGATAACCATAGCTTGCTTCAAGCCGACAATCTCCGTGGGATCGACCCTTACTCACGTAAGGTATTACTTGGACGACCCAGTGCACTTGCTGGTTAGTTGTGCGGGATTGCAAAAGTGTGATTGCAATTTCGTGCACCAAGTTTTTTTTTTTTTGTATTCACTGCTTTTTCTTGCTTCAAGAATCAATTTGATGATTTTTCAGATCCTCAATAACATTTCTCCTTTTCCATCATTCTTTCAAGAGCCAACAATTTTAACATTCTTAAAACAACAAATTCAAAAGACATATGCACTGTTCAAGCATTCATTCAGAAAACAAAAAGTATTATCACTACATCAAACTAATTCAATAGTTCAAAGAATTTGAAATCCTGTACTTCTTGTTCTTTTGTGATTAGAGCATTTTTCATTTAAGAGAGGTGATGGACTAATAGGACATTCATAGCTTTAAGACATGAACCTTAAATTTTATTAATCATGAATTAAGAACAAGACTAAAAAATGGATATAAGATAAGACTAATAGAACACAAAAATTTAAATGGACCCCTAATGATAGAGGTTATCACAGAGTTAGGACTCAACAACCTTGAATTTGAGAAGTGGATGCTCCCTCAACTTGTGGGGTATCTGACCCTTCAAGGGAGAGCTTTTGGCGCTTCAACTCCTGTAGCTCACGCCCCTGCTTCTCTTGTTCCTTCAGCAATTTGCAGAGCATGCAGTTTTGATTCTGCTGTTCTTCCTTAATTTGTTCCATAGCTTCTTGCAGCTTGGCAACAGATGCTTCTAGACGAGTCCAGTAGTCAATTTCAGAAAGTTTAGGGAGGAACTCCTGCGCCCTCCTTTTGATAGAGTTATCTTGCATTTGTCCTTCCATTGATCTATTGGTGATTGGGTGCTCAATTAGGATGAATTCATCTACTCCCATCCTCACCCCTGTATCTTTACATAGCAAAGAGATTAAGCTTGGGTAAGCCAGTTTAGCTTCAGTAGAATTCTTGTTTGCAATTGTGTAGATCTCACAAGCAATCAGATGATGAACCTCCACTTCTCTTCCCAGCATGATACAATAAATCATCACTGCTCTCTTGATAGTAACCTCAGAACGGTTGCTAGTGGGCAATATGGAACATCCAATAAAGTCTAGCCAGCCTCTTACAATTGGTTTGAGGTCTCCCCTCTTGAGTTGGTTGGGACACCTTTGAATTGGTTGTCACTTAGTTCCAGGGAGGCATTGTCCTCTAGAACTTGATCTAACCCCTTATCTGCTCTCACCATTCTCCTATTAAAGGATTCAGGATCATCTTACAGTTGAGGCAATTTGAAGATCTCTCTTATTTTGTCCAGATGGAAGTAGATAACTTTCCCTCTGACCATGGTTCTGTAAGAATGGAAAGCGGTTCCAGTCATTCTCTGCTTATCTGTCAGCCACAGATTTGAGTAGAATTTCTGAACCATATTTCTTCCAACCTTTATCTCAGGGTTGGTTAGAACTTTCCATCCTCTATTTCAAATTTGCTCTTGGATCCCCAGATATTCATCTTCTTTTAGATCGAATTTGACTTTCGGGATCACTGACCTCAGACCTATTATTTTGTGATAATGGTCTTCATGTTCTTTGGTTAAGAACTTCTCTTGATTCCAAAGACTCTTTGGATTATTCTCTTT